>NC_081410.1:244217032-244517865 GCF_030272615.1 Cryptomeria japonica | reverse complement strand
AGAGATCGCAGCGGGTGAATGCTTGAAGTGTTTTCCTTGTTCGTAACACTTCTTGACCAATCTGAACCTAAGCAACTTCAGCCCATAATCAATTGTGTCTTGCAAACATCAAAATATGCTTGCTTGCAACAATATGCTTAGCTGAAGCACTCGCCAATCAACCTGCCTCTATTCAGATGAATTTGCAAGATCATAGTTGGCTGCAAACATACTCAACTTCTTCAAGTTAGTTTCCATATAAGTTTACAATCCATAATTTTGACACAACAATAGAAAACTTGACTTAGAATAATTTCATTAGATCCTTGCCACACTTCTAACCTAGAAGTAATGCATTTTAGGTTTAGATCTTCTATCTCAATTCTGAGCTAATTCTTTCTTATATTAAATCATGAGACTATTTTTATGTCAGAGTTTGATCATCAGAATTAACATTTCAAATACTTTAAGGAACAGGTTAGAATCTATACAAATACCCTAGGCTTATCAAATACTCTTTCATACCAAGAGTTTTATTGAAGGTCATAGGGCTCCCTCTTAATCCTCAATATCAGACTGATAGCCAAGCATCATAGATCATAATTATTCATAAACAAGGATAGGAAATGCCAACTTCACCTTTTATGAATTGGACCCATGGTGCAATTATGATCAGGACATATCTTCAAACTTCTTCTAATTGAGTGAGAAGATCCTTATGCCTTACTTCAAAGCTCCCTCTGAAGTCACATCAATCCAAGCTTATGGATTTCTGATGTCAGTAAGGCCTTGCTCCTCGACATACATCACCTACTATATGAGGTTATATAAAAATGACCTTGGGTGAGGATCACAACATTCATGATAAGTTAGATGCGTTCTTTTTAACAGTATAACCAATGATCCATAGAATGCTGAGACAATACTTATATGACACAAATTAAAAGAGCCAGCCTGTAACACATAACCTTGAAAACTTGTACATCACCATACTTCACACTTCATGATAGTAAATACTCAACTGAAAAGTCAGTTTTATGTAACTATTATAGAATCATTCAATTGATAGTCAAAACTCAATCAGATCATAAGTGAGGAAGTAATAATAGAATGTTTACAAGAAATATACTTACCAATGAAGATACTAACCAAGCAATGATAGTAAGAGCCTATACTTCCATGAATCAATAGCAATTAGTAAGCTACAGTATATAATAAGGTAATTCTGATAAGGGATTTCAGATCAACCTCTAGATATCCAACAGCAAATACAAGCATTGAACAATAAATTCCTAACTCATTTATTTATGGCATTAATGAATACTTCATTTACTCAATTAGCAGCGATACTTATGTAACTCTAGATATCCAACAGCAAATACAAGCATTGAACAATAAATTCCTAACTCATTTATTTATGGCATTAATGAATACTTCATTTACTCAATTAGCAGCGATACTTATGTAACTGGCTTATTTTCCCTTACGCACATAGATAAAGGCACACAAAAATTAAACGAAGTTCAAAACAGAGAGGAAATATTCAAGTTCGCAATGTCTTTACAAATATATGAAGTTCAACTTTTCTTCTTTGTTTTGATCTCACTCATTGGAACAATTAAGCACTAGATATTTAATGTGGGCATACTTCCATATTTGATTTTAGTATTTAATTGATCAGGTCACAGACAGGCACGTACACAAAATTTCCCCTACTAGGTTTAGGTCTGTTTTAACCATAATTTAATCTATTTCAAAATACTTATGACTTCAATTAATTTATCAATTATTGATAAGTAAATTGTTCATTTACCATACTAGAGAACTTAATTATATCATACTAGATGATTAATTTTATCATCCATAATTCTTAATGCAAGAGTCAACCTACGTTACTACTTCAGTTCTAAGGAAGAAGGGGATGGCTATGTTACCAAAGCGCTCAGAGACCAAGATACAATAGGCTCCCTCAAGGTTTACAGTTCCAATCCCTTACCCTATCTTGAGACCATACCCTCAAAGTTTACGGGATGCTAATCCTTACCCTATCTTGGGAATCATCCTATTGATTGGATTTAGACTGCCCCTCTTTGGAAACAACTCCATTCTCAACTTTCTTAAATACTGACAGTAGTAACAAGCATTAGGCTATAAGTATACTAACTTGTCCTGTATTATGAATGAAATTAAGTATAACTGTCATACATATTGCAGTCCATATTAATATTATTATTAAATTCTGCATAAGATCATTATTAGGTATCATATATTAAGCATGCACTAAGCACATCCCCATGCATACCACCTAGAACAAAGATGTTACTACCTGTAACTTAAAAATAGTTATGATCCAATCCGATCCGAGGTGATATCACTGGATGCTTTGATTTCTTTCCTTTATGTCTCTCATATGAGGGAGAGGTCACACCTCCTCATCATATATGTTCTTTGGCAAGAGACACACCCTTTCACAATCAGATTTGCAACTCTTATTTAAATCAGATCTTAACCAGTACATAAAGTTGCAACCAAAAATAATAAGCCCTTAACAACAATCTTAATTAACCAAGCATCCTCTTATAATAATTGGTTCAACAAGGACTAAAATAGAAGATTCGTTCATTTAACATTTAATGTTTTCATTGTTATCAAATTCGTCTTATTGAGAGATCCTTATATTTACAAACATGTCATCAAAGAAGGAAAGGACAAGAGACTGAAATTACATGATTAAATCTGATCGCTGGTTAGTACGAACCTATCTCTGATATTTCCATCAAGCCTATCTTCAACTTCTAGCCCCATTAACCTGACCTGTGAATGAGACAACAATCTGGAAATAAAGGAGTACTAATTCTGAAAATTGAAAGTTGATCTAGCCTATAGCTCTGATACCATGTTAATTTTAGTACTTTCAGATTAGATGAAACTCAGAAAATCAAAATTTGTTTCTAACTAGGTTAATTAGATTTATTGGTTTTCAGATTTAAGCATAGTAAGAAATGAATGCAAAAGAGACAAGAAAAAGTTACCCTGGGAAAACCTCCTAGGAGGAAAAACCCAGCCAGAAAAGATCCTCAGATCTGATTATGGTTTTAGATTCAATTGACAATTACACACTTATCTGGAGTATAGAAGTTGCAGTCACAAGGAAGATGATATAGAAGACTACACACCTAGTTTGTTGGCAGTGATCATGATTTACAGTCCTTCTAACTTGTCTTGCTGTGCATGCACCTTTCAACTAGTTCACAGTCCTTTGCTTGAGCCTTCAATGGAGATCCCTGTCTTTGATGATAACTTGTGATCACCAATTAGATCTGCTGCACATACATGGAGTTCACTGTGATTACCAATTAGATCTGCACAACATGGAGTTCGCTGTGGTCACCAATTAGATCAGCACATACATGGAGTTCGCTGTGACCTAACTGATAATCTGCTGCCTATGAATGAAGTTCGCTGTGATCTACTGCTTGCAAAGGAGTTCGCTAACCAAGAAGGATATATTTCACATTTACTTGAAACTGCATTATTGATACTGTGAGAGGTATATGTCTTATTTATAGGAGAGCAACCACTCCTAATCAAGTCGGCTTATGATGAATTAATAACCTTTAATTTATTTGCATCACTTTAACCGAAACCCTTTATTAGATAGGGTCGTCCCTATTCATGTAAGCATGTTATCTTGCACGTAGCGTGGTATTGAGGAGTAGCGTGGTGTTAAGGAGTGCGTGATGTATAGAGCCCAGCCCTAAGAGTGGCATGTGGGATGAGAAGGGCCCAGCCCTAAGAGTAGCGTGTGAGAGGAGAAGGGCCTAGCCCTTGGCGGATTCCAATGTTGCCTTAAGGCAATTGGAATCCGCATTCTACCTGGTTACAATCAACAATTTTCATGCAAAATACTAACAACTCATGCAATGAATCTGCCAAATTGAGAATTCAAATATATAAGGTATAGAGAGTATATTTAGATCACATCCACCAAACCTGGGATGTAACTTTTGGAGAGCCTCAAGTTGATATCCAAGAGCTTTAACTTGTTTTTGAAAAACCTTTGCGCCCTCACATAAAGATTATGTGGGACGTATAAGGTCAGCTAATGTCCAGGTCTAAAATTTATTTTGGATTGCAATTATGTGGCCAACTTGAAATAGCCAATGACATTGCCTATGTCACATGGTGTTCCATGTTCAGTTTTATTCAAAGTTGATGAGCACTGCATTCCTAGATAATCTTGTCATAGACAATTAAAAAATTGACAATTTTGGTCACAATCTTCTATTGTGAATGTTTCTAGATAGATGCCAATAAAATGCAATTACTACAGATACAAACACAACACAGGGATGCTTTTTAAGGTGACAATTTTTAAAATAGGTATAGTAATTTACTCATTGTATATCTGGTGTCATGATTTCCTAGGGTGGAAAACTGTACTTATTTCACTTTTCTTTCTCAGATTTGTTTGTTTGTTGCTAATGAATGTGCAATTGGCATGACAAAATTCTGATGTTTCAAGCTACAAATACAAAACACAACATAGGATGCTTTTTAAGGTGACAATTTTTAAAATAGGTGTAGTAATTTACTCATTGTACATCTGGTGTCATGATTGCCTAGGGTAGAAAATTGTACTTATTTCACTTTTCTTTCTCAGATTTGTTTGTTTGTTGGTAGTGAATGTGCAACTGGCATGACAAAATTCTGATGTTTCAAGTCTCAACTCACATTGTAGATAAACTCAACAAAGTCTAGAAGATACCTTCCCGTTGCTCCGTAAGCAAATATAGTGGCATTGAGGCCTTGAATGACTCCACCAATCATAGGCAAAATTGTAGTTTTGTACACATCCTGACAATTAAACATGATAAGAATATGGTTGCAAATTAAAAAAGAACTTAATACAATTATCCACAGTTTACAAATTTGAGACTACCAATTTAACAGATGAAATGCAGTATCCATTTTCTTGTTAACTTCTTTTTATTTTAAAGGTCTAAAATGGAGCATTCTACTTTCAACAACAAAGAGAAAGAAGATCTCAAATCAGGCAATTTTTTATGTGTGAAAACAAAAATCGAGTGATAGTTATCGCCCTCTCATGAAATATAAACAAATTAAAGCCCAAAATCAAAGGATCAAAATTTGATAATTTTTGCAGATAATTTATTAGTTAGAGAAGATGCAGCCATACCTATATAAAATGGGTACATTGCATTCGTAATTCACAGCATATACTATGAGATCCCTAAGCTATTACACTACCATTGTCATTATGAAAAAGCGAGAGTAGTCCAACTATGGCAGAGAAACATAAAAAGAACTATGCACTAAAAATGCTGACCCACGAAGAGGAGAGAGAATAAACCAATATTGGCAGTTCAACATAATAAGACATACAATTAATGATGCACACTAAAAATATGAATGCATCCTCTAAAGTCGATATTGCTTCCTAAGAATATTAAATAAAAAAACAATTGAAGATTATATTTGTTCATATTTCATATTTTATATAATATATGTATTAGTACCATGCTCTCTCTTCAACTCAATATAAAGAACTCATAAATGATTTCTAGAAATGCATTCAGTAAAATGATAAAACAGGGTAGATAAGCATCAATAGTTATGAGTTGCATTGTGAACTTTGTGAAAACTAGCCCATAGTTATAAAGGACAAAAGTCCATTTGTCAATAAGGTTTTCTAAGTTCTGTACCATGGTAAACTGTAAGATGCTTGCTTTTAGATTCATTACACATAGTCCCAAAGGCTCCAAAATACAGACAGTGGAAGGATGAAGATCCGTCACCCTTCTTATGTGTCCTGTAAGATTCACAAAGGTTTTTTAAATTTTTACAAACAGAATCAAGTTGAATGAATCATTGATTTTTACAAACAGAATCAAGGGACTAGAGGAAGAGTGATAGGGAGAGAGATAGGTCTAGAGTTCACGGGAGATGAAGAGAGTGAGATAGAGAGAGCGAAAGAACGTTGATAGGAACCTACTGATTACTGAAATTCGACTAAGTGAAAATTTATAAAATCTTATAAAACCTAGAATCTACATTACAACTTCTAGAGATTTGAAACCATTCTCAAACATTCTGCCAATATATACATGAAATATAACTTACAGTATAATGTGTCTTATACTTAAATGTTATATTTCTTGTATATATAATGATGAAGAGAATGAGATTCGACTTGAAGACAAACATGGGGAGAATACTAATTGGGCATGTCATAAACTAAACAAGCATTGAAAGGTTGTAAGTTTTATTAAAAAAAGCACCTAAAATGTCAGTGAAACGCTTTACAATTTTGTTTTGTTTCTTAAATCTTTTTTTAATTTTTTTCTCCCCAATCTTGACCGAGTCTTGTGAGCCTTGCAAACTCTGCAAGTCTGCCAAGACTTGACCAAACTCGGAGATTCCGAGTCTAGAGTCCCTAGGACTCGGCAGGCTTAGCTTGCATCTGGACTCATCAAGTCTGGGTGAGTCCAAGCGAGTCCTGTGACTATGCTCTCTAGTGTCCCTTCATAAGTAACTGAAAAGGGGTGGAACCCACAAAGTCTTAGGGTTCAAAGTTGGTGAAATTATTTAATTATTAAGGAACCTAGGTTCATTAAAAGCCTATCCAACAGGACCGTGGTGATAATCTAAAACCTTACAATTGTTTTTAGTAAAGCAACTGAACTTCAGTGAGTTAAGGATTCACTCATGGTAGCAAGGACCTAGATGCAAATCAGTGTAAGCACAACGATACGAAATTAATGATAGAATGCAAAGGGGTATGAATGGTTATGTAAGATTCTCCTAATTGGAAAAAATATGGATAATTCTTGAAAGACTGTAGATAAACTACCAGCATACTCATAAATGTCTCAAAAAGAGGCTCTCTAAGCAATTGGCAAATTGTAAAAGGTAAAATATCAAGGTTGTTTGTTGAGTCATAGTCAAGCCAAGAACCAATTTGGCGTCTTCGATTCCCACCACCTCCAACCCCCCTTGCGTAAACCCATCATGCCATTTCTTTCCCATTTACTCTATATATTGTTTAAAATTTGTACCCCTAGGTTGGGCTAACGAATAAGCTTAGGCGTGAGCAAACAAGACCTTGACAATTCACCAGGGTTTGGAAACTTTAAAGCACTTAATTCTACAATCTGTTTTTTTGTTTGTTTCAGAGGAGAATCAGTGACTTCAATTTGCAAAGAGTTACCTCTATAACCCCCCCTGCCTCAGATAACTTAAACTGCCTAGAGGAGGACAAACGGGGGCCCAGGTTTCAAACAGCTGACCTCCCACTGGCATGTCACTCGGTGTTTTGGATAATAATCATATGAAATCTCACAATGCATTAAGGATCTTACTGAAAGTTTCCGAAAAACATCTACATTCTCTTATTTGTTTGAAATGGAATGACATGACCAAATGCCAAGCTAATTTTCAATGAATGAAAGATTATTACTACCATAAAAGTCTGCATACACTCTAATCTCTAACCCTGGGGCTGGGATGGTAGAAAAAAAAAATTGAATGTTACTTAAACGTGAGCAACGGGAGGGCAGAAGACGGAGCAGGTGAATTCTAGTAAATGAGAAAGGTTTAAGACACATACTCGATTTGTCAATTGTGGCCCGAAGGCAAAATCAAAGGCATATATCTTGTCCTTCCTTCTGTTCTGTACACGATCAAGGTAATCCTTGGATGATTCCGGGTCTGAAACAACCACCACCTGTAAACACCACATTACACCAAACCCCAAATGCTAAACAAAACTGACATAAATCCTTTAATCTAATTTATGAGGAGGATTATTTGGCACATTTCAAAATATGCACCTCACCTTTTCATCAGCTACCTTGAGTATTTCCCGGCATTTGCTCTGTTCTCTTGCTGTTAGAGGCCGACATTTAACGGCCACCTGTGTCAACCGATCAGAGAATTAATGTCTAAAACAGGTATAAAACCACTTGAAAACAAAAAACTGTCATCATAAAAAGGTCTGCTGACCAGTAATGTGGTCGTTTGCTTAGATTCAGGAGCTCTGATAGTACGCATCATACAAGACAAAGCGGTATGAATCTCGCCTACATCACCTCCATGCCAATCTAGACATCATCATCGCTGGAAACTTTAAAATCAGGACATCTAATCTCGTGAGAGAACTAGATCAGCAAGAAGAAAAGGACCTTGATCGTGCTTGTTAATTTTATACTTTATAAAAAGTGTGGTTTATATTTTCAACCGTTGCAATCAGGGACCTGCCATCTTAGTAGTTGGAAAAGGAGGCCTAATTGGGCGCGAGAAACTCTCCGTCCGGTAAAAGTCAAAAGACTTAATGCCGTCGATAAATATTCCTCCTAAGCCACCGTTCCAGGTGGATCTTTCTTCATATATTTCCCCCGAGTCTCAAATTTCAGCGCCTCCTGCACGACCTTGGCAAGTGTGAGTTGCTCTACTCCCCTACATTCTTTTCTTTTCTACTTGAGCCACCGCTTTAGCACCACTACATTCCACAAATGTTACAGAAAATTTGCAAAAACTCATGTGCTGGCCTTAAATTGCACTTCGACTCCGAATCTCGCAAGAGCACGAATCCACTGCTTTGCTCAACTATTTCAAAATACAGCAGATTCGGGTTCCAAAAGCACACATCACACAAAAAAATTGTCCAAACTACTCCATTTAGCCACAAGCACACACAAGACTTCCCTCGGAAAACAGCAAAAATGAGCAACTAATCCGCTATACCAATGCACGGCAGATACCAGTAGGGAAGATCCTGAATCCTATGTTATCCAAGCTAATCATGTCAGCATTCATCACATCTCCATCCACCAATAGCAGAAATCAACCGCTCCACCAAAACCAACACAAAAATGCACCAATTTGCTTGTACGGACGCGTCAAATTACTTCCACCAAATATAAACCCCCATTACTGGACTAAAAGCCGGAAGAGGCACCATATTCTACCAAAAATAGCACAATGTGGCAGACACATTTTCCCAGAAACTTCACAAAAATCATCACAACAACTCAATTGTTCCTCTAACAGCAACGAATGCTTTTAATAAAGTGCACGAGAGCAAGTAGTCTATAAATGCCCGAAAACGCGCAAAACCCACTTATCTGCTGAGCAAATCAGTGCGCCAAAATCATACATTTTAAGTTCCAAAAACAACTTCTCACCAAACGTGTCGGATGACATTACGAAACTGAAAGATAAATGAATAATCTGTCCATTAATACAGAATCCAGAACTCCTCTTTATAATCTGTCCATTAAATTTAGAATCCAGAACTCCGCTTTACAGTCGTTCCACATTAATACAGTTTAAGCACAAGAATTAGGTAGCATGAGCACGAGTTCTACTGGGTGTCTGCAGTGCAACGGGAAAAACAAATGTGTGGCGGGAGGTCATATGGTGCAGGCGCAGGGGAAGAGACACAAAGGAGACTCATTAATCGGCAGCAGGCCCCATATGTCCACCGCTTCCTCCATGTGTCATAACCAAGTTGAGGACCATTTAAATTTTCATAACTCGCTCAGGATTTTCCCACGTCAACTCTGATGCGAGCTACGAAAATACATATTAAATTTTATTTATTTAAATTATATTGGCAGAGTAAAATAATTTTTGAATTCTGCTTCCCCGGCCCCACCACCACTAATGTTTATTAATTAATGTAATTATTAATGTCACCTGCTCCTTCACTATTATTGTTTGTTTGTATTAAAATAATTACCGAACTATTTCATTTTATTATTCTTTAATCAATAAGACCCCCAACATGATAGGATCACGTGTATCTAGAATCATATTCACAGTGCTCCACACTGAAAATCATCCATGTTGTACTCATTTTAATATATAATCAAATAAAACCTTTGGAAATTTTTTGGGTATCAGGTACTCCAAGGGCTCTAGGCGCATTTTCACTAATTCTTTAGTTTATTTTTTATATGTTAAATGTCATTTCAAAATTATTGTTATAAATGATTTTGTTTGATTTCTTAATTAAGTAGAATTATATATAATTATGGGAAGTAAATTTGATTTATATTTTTAAAATATAGATAGAATGGAAGGTCACGTCTTATCATGTAAATGAGATTAATCTAATAAATAAAGTATTATGTGGCTGCAAGTATTCACAAAATCATATAACAATCAGAGACGATAAAAAATAAGAAGACAAAATTATAAAACTTATGTTGGGAGGAGGATCGTGATCATTCAAGTTACCCCACCCTTTGTCACATAAGTCTTTTCCATCACCAATAGGCTCACAACCAATGAGAGCATTGGTTTATCTTCATGGGACAATGAATTTGAGATTTCAAGCTAAGACTGAGCCTAAGATATATTCCTTTATGGTAAAATGGAAAGAGTTGGTGATGATTCTGTTGTACTCCATAGATGCTCATTTTGTAATTTCTCGAGCCAAATATTGATGGTAATATTTATTAAGTCCCCTACAACTTGCTAGATATTTTAAGTGATATGCTTTGATAACATTGTACTCAACTAAAATATTAATACAAATAATTTTCAAAGTCCTAAAATACATTAATGTTTACATAGCAACCTTCTTGGCTTAATGTTGAGCTACAAATTTAATTATTTTGCCCTAATCCGACAACCCTAAATCTATGAGTAGGGTTCACCATTAAAGATTGATTTCAAATTTAAATTTTTACCTAGTATTGCTAAACCTTAGAGTTCTCATAGTTTACACATTATTATTGATTAACTAGTAAAAAGAATTTGAATTTATATAATTTAGTTAAATCTAACACAAACCCATATTACAAAACATGATTTATGTATTAACATGAGTTATTCAAGTTACAAAGCAAGCCTATAAAGATATAAAATAGGTTGGAGAGTATTCATTGCATTAATGAGATTGTAATACATTATAAATGTAATTATGGTAGTGACAACAACATCTGAAAAATAAAACAATGTACACCAATGATGGAAATAATGACTAAACAATTGCAACTACAAATTGGAAATAAAATACTAGAACCCATGACAACTATGATGTCATGCATATTATTATCAAAGCTCAAATACAACCTCTAAGTGATATTGATCCTTCAACAAAGAGGGCTTTCATCCTTTAGCACATGAGATTTTCAAAGTTTTCATCCTTTTACCTCCAACAAATTTAAAAATTTGAACACAATTGCTCAAAATTATTTTTAGGTAGGATTTAAAAAAATAAATTATGATAATTCCTCATTTTGATACTAACTTCTTAATATCACCAAAAGGAATGTCGAAACGTATAATAAATGCCAAGATCTAACGACACATACGTGGTTAATAGTATATATACCAAACAATTAAATTGATGTCGTATAATAATACTTGAAACTATACCATGTGTGTTTGGGTGTACTTGAGTGGCAAGGGAAACATTTTCCATGACCTACAATTATCATCTAAAGTAATGATGAGAGCTCTTGTAGGGTTTGAAACCCTACCGACCACATTAATGGTAGCCAAGGTCTTCTCCCATATTTGTACCACTAAAGGTCCATGTGGATCCACATCGCCATTATTAAATGATCATTTTATGCTCATAAAATCTTCTAGAGGGCGCATCATGCAATTGAGCATCAACAATGGTTTGGTCATGCAAGGAGGTAGGTTCAAGGTGATTAGTAAAAAAAGGTGGGAATATCAAAGTTTGGATGTTTGGGGTACTCCATGACTCATACCATAAATTGATGATTGGGGTTTGAATGGGAGTCATGTTGATGAGAGGAAGTTTGACTATCTGACATTTAGGCTTGTGAGGGAGTGGGATTTAGCAGAGAGGTATGACCATATAAAAATCTTTAAACTACCAATGAGATAAGGAATGAGAGCGAATAAGAAATAAGAGGCATGAAAGTCTGGGGAAGCCCAATACCCTAATAGAAATAGAGGAAAGGAAAACTTTGCAACTTTAATGACTTACACAAACTTAGAAAATTACACATGCTTCCACATTTGTAAGCCTTGGGGACCTTAGGCCAATGCAAATATGGGGGAGATGGAGAACACCTACATAAAATTGAGTGAAGGGAGATCTGGGAAACAAGAAATAGGCAATTTGGTCAATGACACAAGTTATTATAAAAAGGAGACATGAAAAGTCTATCCTACTAATTATTGCTTGCCCTCAAACAAGGCAGATTCAACTTTTTTTTTAGAATTACTGATTCTTCTCAAGTCAGGTCCTTTGTAGGTAGTTTATATCTGTTGGATTTTGCCAAGATCAAGAAGTCATTGAAATGTACATGAAAGAGACATAATATGGGATAAGAATAAACTGTATTCTCATCAATAGAAAATGATCAACAACTGTTGCATACAATGTAGATGAGCCTGCTTATATAGGCAAGGCTAGGGATATGTATGAGCACACAAATATGACATGTGGCTCAATAAGAAACAAGGGTAGGTAGGAAATAGGTGTGGGTAGGTAGGAGAAATAATATAATATTCCACATGAGGTGGATCACCCACCGAAGGTGGAATTATCACTCCACAATAAGTGGATATGATAGTGTAATAACAAGATCAACACCATAAGAGGTGGAATTTCTCCTACACACACTATCCCAATGTGGCACAAACACCCAAGTGTCTCATATCCAAACTACTATGAAATGCATTATCCTAAGTAAACTTAAGTAAGTGTAATAATATCCATGATGAATAATTATTTACACCAACAATATCCATGAACCAACTAATTCAAGATGACCCCACGCCCCAAAATTTTCACCATTATGATTTAATGATGGCATTCATTCCCTTTATGAACAACAATCCTTTATCTATGAACACTAAATGAATCTAAAATAGGACATCATAACACCTCTTACCAAGCATGAAAATATTCCAAGAGTTATATGCTAGGACCTATTGAAAGAACACTATGCAAAGTGCAACTATTTAATCCATGCATATGAATTTATACTTTAAAAGATATTTTTTCAAGGTTTTCTTACTACCCTCTAAGGTTTTCTTACTACCTCTAATTCACCCTTTTTGTTATGCCCATTATTGGTGGTTGATATGATGCAAGACTGGATTTGGGATAAGCCATAGACTAAATTTCCTGTAAAATATGCAAATAAACTCAAATCCCATTTGAACCTAACAAATTACAAACACTCACAATATCAAAATCAACTCATAAACTAATTCAAAATACGAATTCAAATTTACATCTCAGTCATAACAAAGTTTTACTTGTTCTGTTATCTTTAGAGCTCACGCTCAGCTCAAAGAATCTTCCTTTCTATCTACAATGCCCACACTCTCCTCTGTCTATTTAACATTGTCATTTTTCAAGGTTTTGCATTCTTCCTCTGTTCAATTGGTTAACAAAACCATACGCTTTCTCTTTTCTTCTAACTATCTCCTACACTTACGTGTTTCTCAACTTTCTGTGCACCATCCTTCTCTTGTCTTTTCTCTCGCGTGGCCTATGCGGTCTCTATCTCTCCTCTTTTCGCAGTCCCTTCTTTTCTCTGTGCACATGTCATATGTTTTCTTTCTACTCTTTCTTTTTGCAACCTTTCACCTTTCTATTTCTTCTACTCACATCCTTCCCTATGCATCTCCCTTCTTATATTCATGTAGAACCTTCCTTGTCTCATATGTCGTCTCTTTTCCTCCTCCTTGCATGCGGTTTTACTAGTCCTGATCTAGCATAGACTTTTATTCACCCTTATTCTTTTACTGTTCTTCTTTGTCTCTTTTGTTTTTCACGGTGTCTCTTCTTCTAGGTTACATCTTCCTCACTGTTAATGCCTCACCTCTCTCTTATCACTCTTCTTTTCCTTCATGTTTATCTCCTCTTGTGCAACGTAGCTCTTCTCCTTTTCTGCCCACACCCTTATTTTCTCTCCATCGCTAACTCTACACATTATCTCTGTTGCGACCCCCTTTTAAAATCTGCAACCAATCTACTTTTACAAATGACTCCTCATTCACCTTTCTTGGCCGATCCCTTTCCCTCTTGGACTACTCAACAGTCACCCATAAGATTTGCGATTTTTGAAGAGATTTTAAAAATACTCATTGATTAATCATGGATTGGTCCATGTTCTAGTCAGTGTGGCCTTTTGCCCTTCCTACGCTGTCCTATTTGAAGAAAATGGAAAGCTAAAGATAGATTTCAGTGGCCACACATTTCTTCCAAGCTGAATGCTGCCCAACGTTCCAAGTTGTGTGCCTTTTTCATTTGTCCTACACTGCCTCTAAGTCAAAAGTAATGGAAACACAGTAGCCAAATACCATACAACCACCTTCGGGTCAAAGTGATGGCAGAATATAACTTCACATATGTGTTGGTTTATAAACTTCTCAATTCCCTACGTCGCTTGTAGCCTCCACAATGGTTGCAAACAAATGAAATCATATACCCTTGCTTGGACAAGTATCTAACGTCCACGTCCATCTAAACAATTGTTTCCATTGAAGTGTTTGTTGAGTGTAAAATCTGCAATTGCCGAAAATTGGACTCTAGCAAATTTGATTGTACAAAGTGTTCTTAGTCTAGAGATGCTAATGATCACCAAACCAAATTAAAATTGGAAAAGTAAACTGGAAATATTTTTAGTCGATTTTGATATCAATTAGTCTGGATGTTCTTCCATCATGATAACTTGTGTTGGGATGAGTTCAATATGTAACAATTAGGATAATCTCTATCAAGATAAACTATTGATTATGTTGTACATATTACTATTCATTTTTTTAGGGCAATCACAAGAAGCCCAATCACTTCTTAGAAAATTAATTCTGCTTGATGATGTGCATTGAATTCAAGATGAGTAGCAAAGGAACATGCATATTTATTTATTTCATCCATAACAATATAGCTAAAACATTTATCATGTTCATTGGGTAGACTCATGATGGGGTCCTTGAACACGTGTTCCAAATCTTGATGAGGAATAAATAGAGGTCACAACAAACTTACCAAAAATTAATGCTCTTTATTCTATTGGTAGTTGATGTTTGTCCTATTGTGCTTGAGATCCTCATTCATAAATGTAATACCCTGAAAAATGGTCATCTAAACCATGAGCCCCTAATCTTGACAACATCACCAAGGTCCTAACCAAAGGCAATTAAATCAATCTTGAGCACACAATTAATTCTTTAATCATCCAATGTCACATGGCAAAATCAATCACTCAATATTAATTAAATATTTATTTAATTAATTAAATCATTCCAAGTAAATCATTTTAAACAATTATCTTATTTATTTTATTAAATATCCTAGCATATTTAATTAAATAAATCAATTTGCCATTAAATCTTCAAAAAAGGAAACAAATCAAGAAAGAGGAATTGGAAATTATGAGCACAAATCTTCAAAAATGGAAATAAATCAAAAAAGGAATTAATTGACAAAAAAGAATTAAAAATTTGAAAAAAGAAAACAATTGGAGATAATCTTAAAAAAAAAAATTAAAAATTGATAGATAATCTCAAAGAAAGCAATTAAAACAATTAAATATTAAAATTGAATGAAATAGAGAATAAATCAGTTTTTTCCTGATTTTAATCTTAAATTTAGTTCAACTTCCTTTAAAATTGATGAAAGCATCCAATCATATCAATTCACCTGGATTGTGCTTCCTCTTGGAAAATCTTGACTGCTCATCATCAGTTAATCTTAGCCGTTGGTTTCTTTCTGAATTTTCTATAAATTCAGGTTCATCTCTCATTCAAAAAAAGGCTGGAGAATATATTGTTATTATTCTGTTTTTGCTCTAGGATTTCATTGAGATATTGAATATTAATTGTTTCATATTGATTAAATCATTTAGTTTAATATTGCAAAATATTGTTAGATTAATATTGCATCCATCTAGCATTCATCATGTTCATATAAATAAAATCCTTCGTCTTGATGTTGTCTAGTCACTGGTATTGCTTATAATCTGAGAGCAATCTTATACTCTCATCTTTTAGAAGGCAATGGGTCAATTTGTTATGGTTTATTATTCATTGATTATATCTGATTAACCATGCATGTAATGACTTGATTGAAGTGTTGTGCTTACAAATACAGGTTCACTTTTCACACACACATTTTTGGTGCCCACCGTGGGGCTCGAACCCACAAATACAAGATTCATAATATTTATTGAACAAATTTAATGTTTGGTTTTTATAACTAATAAACATGTGTTAAATTTGCAAATAAAAATCTTTCTTTTTGTTTGTTCTTCTATGACAATCAAAAATGGCCTTGGTTTGGAGAGCATAACTTTTTTTTGAACCGTTGGATCTAAACCAATTTTTGATATGTTGTGTAAAAAAAGGTTTTCTACAGGTTCACCGAAGGGATTTTCCTAAATATTTTGGGTTTGAAAGTTATGATTGATAGAGTGCAGGACTGTCATTTTACTTATTCTTCTGTGACAGTCAAAAATGGTCTCGGTACGGAGAAAATAACGTTTTATTGAACCGTTGGATCTAACCCAAATTTTAATATGTTTTGTAAATCCAAGTTTTCCACATTTACACCGAAGTGATTTTCCAAATTATTTTTGGTTCAAAAGTTATAAATGACAGACTGCAGTACTATCAAAACTGTCATAACTAGGATAGTCATAAAAATGGAAATTCTTGTTAGATTAGTTTAATTTATAATTTGCATGCTAGAATTTTCTTTTGATGATTTTTTTTAATATTATTTTGGAAACTAATTTTGGGCTTTTAATGTTTGTAGGTTCGCTTGACAAAGAATTTATCAATCAAACATACGCCTGTCAAAGAATAAAAAAACAACATGACTACTGATGCATTGTTTTTGCAGGTTGCCTAAAGAGAATCAACCAAATATCGTGTATTATTTAAATTCATTTTTTTTAGGCACCTAACTTGCTATCTAGTTAATGAACAAATCTGTCTTTCATGTTTTCAGAAAAATCTAAGAGGTAGGAGAGTATGCTCTTGTCTTTTATAGGCAATCAAAAATCTAGACCCTCGAAATTTTTTTCTATGTTTTGAGATTTGTGTACCTTTAGCGGGCCTATCACAGTGGGAAAAAGTAATCACCCTGTGAGAACGACCCAAGTGACTACAGCTGGACCTGAGCATTCCAACTCACTATAATAAATAGGCCTCTGGTGATTAAAGTCTCAGAGGATGGGATTATTTGAGTTTTCTCTTTGAGATCTCTCATATCGAGCATTTTGTAGGGCCTCGTGGTCTCAATCACTTTTACGTGACTACATCTTGTTTCGGTACCTTGTTGGGCTATAGGCCTCAATCATGCTTGTGTGACTTCAAGGGGTAATTTCAAACGGAATTCCTAACTACGAACTATAAGATAGAAGCTACCTGATTCACCTCCGAAAGGTTGATAATCTTTGTGCAAGAGAGATAGTAACTCTCCCAAGACACTTGTCATATCCTACCCCCATTAGCGTTTGGAGTCGGCTAATACGGCGTTGAGAATCCATTGCGTGAGACTCAACGGTCGTATTCTGATTAGCTATTGGGTGTGTACCTAAGTCAGCAAGCAAAGGTTTTCTTCTCTAAGCCAACTTCCATATGGTTAGTGTGTTGTGATTGAATTATTATATATCTTGTGTGTTTTCTATGTTTTCATCCCTAAAACTAAAACTAGAATACCAAAACTGGAGAAAACAACAAACAAAATCAGTGATAAAATCTGTCTGTGTCCAAACTGGTCTCTGTCAGTCATTGAAACATCAATCCTTATCAAAAACTAGTAGTCGTCAGTCATTGAAACTCTGTCAGTCAGAATCTCGTCTCTGTCCAATCCTTTATCGTATGATTTCCTGATTTTGCTAGTCCAGAACAATCAAACCTGTCCAAAATAGTCTACAGTGAGTCTAAAACTGGTTATCATCCTCTAGAGCATAAACAACCTTGATAGTGTACCTTTGTCGTTGCGTTGCATGATTTTGTCGATCATCTTTAAGCTAGTTCAAACAAACATCTTATCAAACCTAAGTTAACTTAGATAACGTCTTACACAGGATAGATCATTCCTGAAACCAGACCAGATCTTAGTTACTTCTCTTAATCGCTACGTTAAATGAACTACTAGCTACAATTTGATCTTGACTTCTACAACACATCTCGCTCTCAGTCCTGTCGGTTAAAAATGTCTATTCAAACCAAAAGCTCTTCTAATTTTTTTGACAAAAGTAAGAATCTCCTGGATACCTTAGCTCCAATTCCCATGGCTACCTATGCTCAAATGCTTCAAGATATAAAGGAAGAAATATATGACAATCCAACAAAATAAATCAATGACTCCATTTGAAAAACAAATGTATGATATCAAGTATGAGAAACTTCAAGAAGTGCTAAAATGATTATGTGATTTGACAAGCAAATACCAACAAATGATTGACAATCAAAAGATAAATCTCAAACAAGCTCATGAGACACCTTCACCAAGACAAAAAGACATCTATTCCCTAGATAGACAGTTTACACCTTTGGGGCAATCTATCGAGTCATCTTTGGAAGAGCTTATTAAGAACAATCTTATCATATTGCCTAAAAAGACCACATGGGGATGTGCAGTTTGAAGTAGTTATTGTGTATATCATAGGAATAACAAACATAAGACTTCAATGTGTATGGAATTAAAACATTGGATTCAAGATCTCCTTGATGATGGTGTCATTGAAATTAAAGATCCTAATGACTCACCTAAAGAAAAAGAAGGAACTACTTCTAAGCATAATCAAAATCATGAACCTATGTCTAGCAAGGCTCCATATGTAGCTTCCATCCCTTCCATGATGCCTTCATCTCCTAAAACTTCTCAGCAACAATCCATACCATCTCCTTCAAACAATGAAACTTCTCATGTTTACCTTCAAGGGCTATCTCCTATGGAAATCCAAGTTAATGGAAATAGTGATACAAGTTCCTCTAAAGATTTAAAAATCCCAAATCCTATGCCATCATACACTTCAATTCCAAACGTACCCACTCCAGAAGGCCATTTCCAAAATGCTTCCCCATCATGTCAAAATATGGAGACCTTCCAAGAATCCCCTACGCCTATGAAAAATCCTATCCCTTCCTTAGAAATGACTCCATGTCAAGAGGATAAACTAGAAAATGGAAGAATAAGTCCTACCATAAATCAAGATCAAGACACCAAAACTCCTCAATCCCATCTAATGATTGAAACATATCCTATTTCACTAGAATCCCATGATGATCCCATTATACCTTTTCACTTCTTCCGAGATGATCCCTTTCCATATCAAGAACAAAGCATCCTTCCAAATCCCATTCCTAATCCACTTCCTAGGCAAGATCATGATGCCTCTTACACCTTTTCAAACAATCCTATTCAAAATGAAGAGTCAAACACCTTATCCAATGGTCCTCTTCCATGTCAAGATCAAAGTATCCCTTCATCTCCTTGTCATAATCCTACATGTTCACTTCATGATCCTATCATACCTTGCAAGCCACCTCCACCTCAAAATGGACTTGCCTCTAGCATCAAAAGTAAGAAGAAACCCTTTGTTAAAAAGATCTTTCAAAGCATGCATTATCAAAGAAAAGGGTTAGACATTCATGGACAAGGTATATTAGAACCCCCTGCTATAAAAGAAAATCTTGATTATTATGGCTACATTTATCACTCTCAAGATGTTGGTATCCCTCATAAATCCTACATTTCTCTAGTTAAATCCAAATATATGCTTTCCCCATCATCACTTCCATCCATTCTAGGTCCCTATATCCCTCCATCCCTTACGAAGGATCAACAAAGGCACACATCTTCGAGTACCTTCCATCCATCTAAAAGACCTCCATATCATTCCTATCTATCCACACATTCTTTTCTCCCTCCAAGCAATTTGGATGCCAAGCATAAAAGTCATAAGTCAAGTAATCCACATGTATTCAAGGATCAACATGTCCCATCTGATCAGCATGTCAAAACAAAGCAAAATATGATCCAAAAAGAAAAAGAAAAATACAAAATGCCACAAAGGCCCACAAAGAAAGAAGAAAAGTCAAAAGTTACATGGGTTCCTAAGGCACTTGTACAATCAATGCGCTCTAAGGAACTACAAAAGCATGAAAAATCAAAAACCATGTGGATCCCTAAGCGGCTTCTTGAAGCACAACAGTCTAAAGAAAAATCAAAATTAGCATCCAAAATTGTTGTTCCTCCATCCAAACCTTCCGAGTCTATTCCTCCATCACCTCCTTCATCCATTTTGGGTTATTATGCCCCAAAATCTATAACCTTTCCTCCATCCAAATCTTAAAATATGAGATTCACTTCTCTTCCATATGTCCACCATCCCTCAAGGTGTGTGTCAATGTTGATCTTTCCAGCATTTCCATCTAGCCATACACAATTCTTCCAACATCCCATCCATTATCCAACACCTCTTTTTCACCCTTCCATCCCTCTTATCCAATCCTTTGCATAAATCCTTTCCCTAGTTTCATTTCATTATCCTGCCAACATCTTTGAGCATAGCTTCATAGCCATGGTCTATTGCAACTCATATTCTAAAGGTACCATCCAAAGCAGCGAGACATTGGGGTCCTTCTTCCATCTCCTCTCATGCCTCCATTATCTTCCAAAAGAAAAAAATGATGAAAAAAAGTGAAAAAAAAGAAGTAAAAAGAAATAAATTCGTCCTTGTGTGAAAACCACTTCTTGTGGCGCCTTGGGCAAGTACCATGATGAAAACCTGGTAAACAGGCGTCATGTGTAATCCATTATCCTTTCGCACTTTACATTAGGGGCAAGTTATATCCATGTACATCCATCTTCCTCCATTATCCTTCATCCTCCATTATCCCTCATTCGCTCTATCTACATTCATATGCCTTTTCTGTCGTGCCCAAACTTTAGGGCACAAAAACGGAACAACAAATTTTTATTTTTGACATCAAGAACTCGCAATATATCCTAATAATAATATTAACTTTATTAGAGTTTTGTCTTATCTAGGGTGAGAATAAAATTGTTTACTAAGGTTGGGTTAATTAACCAACTCGAACGAGCGACTAGTTTAGTGAAGATTAAATTAGTATCACGGATTATTGGCTAGCTCAATTACCAAACTCAAGTTGTCGCTAATTAAAAACAAAGGTTAATTGGTTATCTTCGTGAGTTTAATCATTCCCATTCATATAATGAGAATACCAATAATTAATTGATGCTCATGCAAAATTTATTATTTAAATCCAACCGATGAGGGTTCGAATTTCTATAAGATCATTTGCCCACTAAGACCGACAATAAGCTAAAGCCAATTCTAATTTTTCTAACCCCTTAATTTCGATGATTTAATTTCGGTCCGACCAAAAATCGGTCTCAAGGGCTTAAGGTTCATAAATTTACAAATCCCTCCTTTTTAAATTTTCCTAACGTCCAAATATATGGGGGAAAGTCTATTGATTAACTAAATATATTAATGGATTTAACGTATAGTTTATCCAACTATATTAATCCTTTATTATTAACCCCCTTGAATTAACTATATTAAAATTTAAATTTTCTAAAGAATGGAAACATATAATAATTCAATTATTAAATTAACCCCAAATATATATTAAAATCAAAGTTTAAAATTCCAATATTAATTTCCCATATATATATAAAATTCTTAAAATGCTAACCCTAACCCGAAATTGGGTTAGGGTTGCATTTCTATATATTACACTTTGTTTTAATTTCTTATCATTTTATACCCTAACCCGAAATGGGTTAGGGTTTTAATACCTTTTTTTTTGTTGTTGTTTAGTGGTGTGATTGCAGGTACGGAGGCAGAGTTAGGGCACGACGGAGGGTTTCAAAGTGGGAAGAGGCGGAGGAAGTGGGGTGGGGTTTTCGGGCGCCGCTGTGCATACACACAGTGGCGGCAACGCCGCCCACTATGTGTACGCATAGTGGCGGACGGCATAGCCGCCGCCCACTGTGTATACACACAGTGGCGGGCGCCGCTCACTGTGCGTAGCACAGTGGCGGCCGCAACCGCTCCACTGTGTTACACACAGTGCGGTGCCCTTCGACGCCGCCCACTATGTGTAGCACAGTGGCTCGGCCGTGGCCGTCCACTGTGTTACACACAGTGGCCCGCAGCTCGTGCCTGCGTTTTTCCACATCTCTTTTTTTTTAAAAAAAAAATATTTTAATGTTTCGTGGTTTTTAAATATTATATGATGTGTTTTTTTTTTGAATATCAAATATATATATATATATATACGGTGCACAATATCTTATATGAATATGTATATATATATATATATATATATATATATATATATATATATATATATATATATATATATATATATTTGTATATATATATTTATATATACATATAAACATTGCTATGATCAGAACATAACATATATGTCTATATTTTTTTTTTACAAGCATCCACAGAGTATGTTTTCAGATGCAGAAATATATATATATATATATATATATATATATATATATATATATATATATATATATATATATATATATATATATATATATATATATATATATATATATATATATATATATATATATATATATAGGATTAAGAAGTTTATTCTGCAATATTATTTTTTTTTAACACAGCAGCATGCAATACTTTTATATATTTTGTAACAGGGATACACAAGTTCAAAATATGTCTCTTTTCTTGTTGTTGCAGGGGTATGCACATACAGGAATTTATATATATATATTTATATATATATAGGTATATATTTTTCAATATATATACTTATATACCTATAGATATATATAATTTAAATGTTAAAGTAATAGGGCTGAAAACCCTTATATTGGTTTGAGATTTTAACCATTAAACATTCTGTTCTTAGTCTTCTAACAGCATTAAGAATAGGTCTTATTTATCTTCTTATTTAGTAGTCATACATCCTACTTTCTACAGCAATGTAAAAATACTAGTTCTCTTTTTTAACAGTCATAAAATAACAGTAATCTAAACTATACAAGTAAATAATGAAACCAAATGCATTTTTTTCTTTTCTTTTCTTTAATATTGCAGTAAATAAACAAGTTAACAGACCAGATTTAGATGTAGTCTACATCAACATAATAGACATCAAAATATAAATAAAAATTACATTGCTTTCCAGAATAATAAGTTTCAATAGCCCATATATACAAATGGGTGAATAATCTAACCAGTCTTCTCTTTCTTAATCTTTACACATAGAATAAAAGAATACACTTATTTAAACAGAAAAAGAATCAACTTAAGCCCTATATTTACATATACATTTTCGCTTTTTTTTTTTGCTACAAATCATAAAGTTACATTTTCTTTCTTTGCTTTTCTGCATTTAAATAAAAATCTGAGTCTGAAATATCTGCAACCAAACAAACTGCAACTCCTAGTCTTTTTCCCAAGCCACCTGCATGTAAGATTTAGGACTGTGACCATGAGATGCTCACCTCCCAGCCTAGGCTTACCAGAAGCCACCCCCGAGCTAGGAGAATCAAGTTCTAGACAGGTTACAAACAAGCATACAACACAACAATAGGGCAAATACTCAAACATACACCTTCCCATCCCAAGCTACACTTTCACCACATTTTGTGATGATCAATCTACGGGTGGAAGTGGATCAAGTACCATTGGGGAGACTGCAGCCAAAATACAACCCAAGCCACCTCATGGCAACACAAAATACACAACAGATTCATCCCACACACCTTATGCCCCCCCAAAGGCTTAAAGCCATATTCTCTCCCCTTATGACCCCCAAATGCATACACAAGGCTATGCAGCAAGGGTCACAAAGGACACCCTTGAGATCACTCTCCTTAAGGAGAGCCTCTCACCCAAGGCTGTCATGCTTCTTCCACCCCAAGATCATCCTACTCCCCCAAGAGTAGGAGATCTTGGACACTCCCAAAGCAAGAACACATAAACAAAAAAAAAACATAAAAATGAAACTTACATTTCTCTTTTTTTTTTCTACAACAATCTACATATACACAACTCTTTTCACAAGCATTTCTTTCAAAAGAAGGAACAATTTAAACAACATAAACAAGAGAATACAACCAAGCTTAATCTGCCAATAGGTATGTTAGACTTAGTTGGAGATGAGCTGCCCAATCCACACAACTTTCTGCAATTTCTTGGCCCCCAATTTCCTCTATTCCTAAAACTGGTTTTTCCTCCAAAGTTTTTCCCAAAAATCTCCAAGGATGGAGAGTGGGTGATTACCTCCTAAGCTTCCATTCTTATCCTAAGAAGGCCTCTCTCACTCCTTCCAACCTCTTGGATAGAGTGAGGGATCCCCCATTGGATTGGTCTTCCCTAGGTCTTACATCCTCCCTGACCTAGGTACCTAGAGAAGGGAAATGGAAATGAGGAAGAGGGATTACTATCTCCAAGAAGGTTATCCTACCAAGGATGGCACTCCTATAGATGGAATTCGTCCATCTTGGGAAAACCACTTTTTTGGGTGGTTAAACAAGTCCTAAGGGAAAGACACATGGCCAATTTTGGCCTTCGCCCATAGGTACCCCATGAGGCCTAATAGAAAAGCTCTAAAATTGACTCTAGGAGTTGATTTGACCTTCAGAAAGTCCACCTGAAGTTAACCTACGGGTCAACTCTGAGTTGACCTTCCTTGTGGCTCTCTAACCTAGATTTCTTGGTTCCTTCAAGGATAATTAGGAGATATAACAATTAACAAAAAATAAAACTCTCAAAAAGGTGACATGACAAATTGCCAACACAATATACTACATAGGTGTCAAGTGACACTACAAAATAATTCCACATCACAATACGCACATGGCAATTGTCCCCTACACAATTTAAACAATCCAATAAATACAAATTACACTCATGCAACATTTTACATTTACGAATAAAATACAGTACATACGAGGTGTTGTCTCTCCAAATAGACAACCCCTGGTTTTACTAACACACATTGGCCTAGGCTTGATTCTCCATAATATTTCCATGGTCACATGGATAATTTCCTGCACATCTCAATTTAAACATTAGTACTTCCCAAATAGCCTCATATAATATATAACACATAATCAGAATACAATACATTCATTCTGCAAAGACTTGTCATTATAAAATACGATTTGTCACAATCAAAGCAATTCATCATAATCCTCAAAATTTGATCCTTCTACAAGATATGCAAACATAATGCTAACATTATAACAAATCCTGAAATTCAGATAATAACCTACATCATCACAATATTACCCTAATCTAGAATCATATAATATTCTATAATCCACAAGGCATAGAAATGAAGCATCCATATATATCAATGTTACCAAAATCGCGGGACCATGTAAAGTTCTATATCCATAGCGTGTCAAAACTAGCATCCAAAATAGTTCCAAAATGAAAATAACTGAAGAGATAGGATGGGTCGGGGTAGGGCCTCACATTTTCCACCCTTGATCTTAACAAGGTTAAGGATCCTTGTAGGCTTCCTGTGTCCTAACTATTACACTTGATCCAGACCCTTTAGCTTCTATCCATTGCTTGCTTACATCCTTCATTACCTCCCTTTTGATCTTGTTTATCATATCTACCTCCTATCCAAATCTATCCCTTGATCTTGATCAACACTATGGACAAAATGCAAAAAACATGCTTTTCACAAACCTCTTGACATGGCCACTTCTTTGGAACATATGGCTTTGTTACGCTATATCCTTGCTTCATTACGCTATATCCTTTCTTTACATCGCTAAAATCCTTTCTTTACATCGCTAAAATCCTTTCTTTACATCGCTAAAATCTTTGCTTTACATTGCTATATCTGGTTCATGTGCTTGGATTAACGTTGTGAGATAGTCCTTGAAAGCATCCACCATCATTCACTTATCCATTCATGTGCTCAAAATCCCTTTTGCCTTGCTAGACACTAGGGACAAACATAAAAAATTCTAAAAATCATAAAATGTCCTGAAAAAATCCTTTTAAAAAAAAAAAATCCTAAAAATCATAAAATATCCTGAAGAAATCCTAAAAATCAGAAAATGTCCTGAAGAAATCGTAAAAATCAGAAAAAGTCCTGAAAAAATCCTTAAAAATCGGAAAAAGTCTTGAAAAAAATCCTAAAAATCAGAAAAAGTCCTGAAGAAATTCAAAGAAAAAAAAAAAAAGAAAAAAAGAAAAAAGATAAAGAAAAAAAAAAAAGAAAAAAGAGAGAGAAAATGCCCTGGTGAAAACCTAGTAAACAGGCACCTTGGTAAAAAAAATATATATATGAATTTCTGCCAAGCAAGTGAAAACCTGGCAAACAGGCGCCTCTTGTACTCAAGCGCTCCATCTATCAACGCAACATTGACATTCCCACTTTCATGCATCTCTGCTTTCGCTTGTACATATTTCAGTCACTTTGGTGACATCCTAGTTCATTGGAACCCTCATGGCTTGAAACTGATCAATGTCCTAGTCTTAGGTAATCGACAAGAGCACATTACATGTCTTAAGCAATGTCAACCAAGTCAATCTTACGTTAGTGAAACTTGGTCATCCACTTAGAGTCAGTTACCTGTCTCCTGACTACTGAAGAGTTTTATCATTGAGTTAACAAACAAAACAACAAAACTAAAAACAATCACTAAACAGTTTGAGCTATGCATGAAAGTTTTCTTTGTGTGTTGTCTTTTATATTGGTTTTCGATTATTATCCCTCTGAGTAACTCGAGGAAGTCTATCTTGACTAAGAGGAGCAAGAATTGGGGGCATAATATTTTCTTGTTTTCTGCTTGTAGGAATGATCCCAATGATCTGGAAACATCTAAATTAGTTGAGTGTCTGTGATAAGAGCCTTCACATCCAGGTGGAATCGTCTCACATAACTCGACTCCACTTATTTGAATGCTACAGGGAGATTCCCATCATTTCTTTGTTTGTTTTGAGGGAATTTCTTCATTGTGCAATCCACGTCCATGTGTAATCCATCCAAGGATATGAACGAGAAAAAAGGGTCATTGCGGACAAGATCATTAATATTGCACATGAAAAGCAAGGAACTCTACTCTGCCTGCTATAATTGTAAAACACTCAATGATGAAAATTAAGCTTTTCAAAGTCCAGTGACTAGGTTTAGGGTTGCATCTCATTTTGCATATCATTCTTGCATTTCATTCTGCATCTCATGCATTTCGAATGATTTCGATATAGTAACAATGCTTCCTCTTTGTCTACTGAATGAGAGTTTGAGCTTCATCATTTCTTCGCTAAGTGGTCTCTTTTCATCATTTCTGCGATCGAGTACTTGTGTATTGAGATGTTAGATGCATACATAAGCATCTTATATAGATTCATACATTCATTATCATTCATTTGCATTCATCTTATTGCATAGAAAAATGAAAAAAATTGCATTACTCATTATTCATTACTCATTTGCATATGAAAAGAAACAAAAATAAAAACCCATATTCAATTTGCATTCATTCATCTATACTGAAAAGATATGCATACATATAGAATAAAGCATATAGAACAACATCTCATAATCCATCAACACAAGTACGATGAAATCAAATCAAGAGCTTGTAAATCGGTTGTCCTGAGTCCATTTTCGGGATCGAAATCAAAATCTGATGTCAACTCTCTCGTCGAAATTTCACAAAATTTGGACCACTTAGTGCTTTTCATCAAAAGCTCATTCTCTTCTTCAACTTTGTACTCAATTTCTTAATTCTCAACGCAAAATTTTCAAAAATTCCTCTGAATCAACTTTGTGCTCAAAACAACTTATCATCGCTAAAGAAATTGCCTATCATCATGTACCCTCGCTATCTTTCGATTTCGCTCCTGAGGGGGCATACTCGTGACATTATGACCTCACATTCTTCAATGTCGAGAAAATTTTCAAATCTTCATCGAAAGTCGAGCAAAACATCTTTTTTAACTAAAGAAAATCAATCAAATCCTCATCACTAGGGGCATCTCAACTTCATCTCTTTATATCAAGTTGAGATCTCTCGATCATCTGAATCAAATCAATCTCTAGGGGCATATCAGTTTCATCGCTTCATATCAAGCTGATATTTGTCTTTATTTGAATCAATCTCTTAACGTTAAAGAGTTTCTTTGATCACGCTAATCTAAGCAGGTGTTCAGTATTTGTTTCTTGATCAAGTTGAACAGTTTAACTTCATCGTATCTTGATCAATCAATTTCAAGATCGATTTTTATCATCACTCGATGTGTCTAGATCAATCAAGTTCTAGATTAGTAAGATCCGCTTCTTGATCAATCAAGTTCAAGTTCGGTATCTTTTGTTTTCTATCATTCCTAGTTCAATCAAGTTCGAGATCGGTATCACTTTAATCAGACTTCATTCAGCTTTGTCGCTTTGAATCAAGCTAAACACCTTGCTTTCATCTAGTTCGTGATCAATCAAGTTCAGAACTGACATCTCCTAGACATCAAAATTTTTTTGAACCAACGCACTGCTCGCACATTAATTCAAAGAGGGGCAAATGTAATACCCTAAAAATGGTCATCTAAACCATGAGCCCCTAATCTCAACAACATCACCAAGGTCCTAACCAAAGACAATTAAATCAATCTTGAGCACACAATTAATTCTTTAATCATCCAATGTCACATGGCAAAATCAATCACTCAATATTAATTAAATATTTATTTAATTAATTAAATCATTCCAAGTAAATCATTTTAAACAATTATATTATTTACTTTATTAAATATCCTAGCATATTTAATTAAATAAATCAATTTGCCATTAAATCTTCAAAAAAGGAAACAAATCAAGAAAGAGGAATTGGAAATTATGAGCACAAATCTTCAAAAATGGAAATAAATCAAAAAAGGAATTAATTGACAAAAAAGAATTAAAAATTTGAGAAAAGAAATCAATTGCAGATAATCTTGAAAAAAACAAATTAAAAATTGATAGATAATCTCAAAGAAAGCAATTAAAACAATTAAATATTAAAATTGAATGAAATAGAGAATAAATCAGTTTTTTCCTGATTTTAATCTTAAATTTAGTTCAACTTCCTTTAAAATTGATAAAAGCATTCAATCATATCAAATCACCTGGATTGTGCTTCCTCTTGGAAAATCTTGACCGCTCATCATCAGTTGATCTTAGCCGTTGGTTTCTTTTTGAATTTTCTATAAATTCAGGTTCATCTCTCATTCAAAAAAAGGCTGGAGAATATATTGTTATTATATTGTTTTTGCTCTAGGATTTCATTGAGATATTGCATATTAATTGTTTCATATTGATTAAATCATTTAGTTTAATATTGCAAAAATATTGTTAGATTAATATTGCATCCATCTAGCATTCATCATGTTCATATAGATAAAATCCTTCGTTTTGATGTTGTCTAGTCACTGGTATTGCTTATAATCTGAGAGCAATTTTATACTCGCATCTTTTAGAAGGCAATGGGTCGATTTGTTATGGTTTATTATTCATTGATTATATCTGATTAACCATGCATGTAATGACTTGATTGAAGTGTTGTGCTTACAGATACAGGTTCACTTTTCACACACACAATAAATACCTTTCATTATAATCTCTCACAAATAGTTAGAAATATTGTAGGGTATATAATATCCCACCATGGGCATATAATGCATTATTTTCAAGATCTTTTTCTTCATCTTAGACACAAATATTGGAAAAATCATGTTCTTATAAAGAATGCAACCACCTCCTAGCATATTCAAGTTTCATCGTGCACATTTCCACCTAAGGTGTATGTGAAAGATGTATACTTGGTGTATTCCATCATGATAGAATTCTTTCAATCACCAAAGCTGACATAAACATTTAAGCAAGAAGCAAAAATCATAGAAAAGGTATGAATGGCTTCATCTTTTTTTCTCCTTCATACATATTGTATTTCAAAATCAGGAGTTCAAAGTCTCCTTAAACCCATTCCAGTTTTGGAGTTTTACAATTCCCCATCCAATACCTTCTTGTGACATAGTTAGCTTCTATTACACTATTTTCGTATTGTAACAAGATAAGGAACTCGAACTAAAATATATCCCTATATTATTCTCAAAGCGCACCAGTGGGTTATCAACAACCCAATGGAGCTAGAAAAATATTGAAAATTGTTTATGCTTTTCTATTTAAACCATTCTTCATGTTGATCCAAAACTATGTAGATGTCTTATGTTGCAAGGTTGATCAAAATGAGCTATTGATGTGATGTCATTGATGTCAACATGCTTTGGTTGTCATTAGTGACTGGTTGGTATAATTGATGTTGAGTTCTCTGTGTAGTTGTGTTCAGAGATTTGCTCTGCATGCATATCTTCTAGATATTGTATATCTATTCATTCAGTTTGGATATGTTGTTAAGTATCATTTAGATATGTTATATATTATCAATTTGGTGCTCCAAATTGTTGTCCTAAGGATTTTGCATTTACCAGTATGTTTGACAGTGTTTGACAATGTTTTTGTATGAAATGCATGCTCCACACTTCTCCGTGTTATGGTTTCTAGTATTGCGGTTTTTGAGTTAAGTTGATAATGTCCTTGGCTTCATTCTATTCAATTGGCATGTGTTCTCATGGTTTCAAAGTTTGATGGTGTTTACTCTAGATTTAGTTGACCTTGGGTGTTCACACTTCATATTATGCTCTGATGATTATGGATCATTGTATAACATGTTTGATGTTTATTTTGATTTCAGTTAAGATGTGTTGTGGTCCACTTTACATTCTTTTCCATTGCAGGAATGTTTAGTGTTGACCTAAGTTGAATTGTGTTCGATTAAGATGCTTAGCCAACCTTGGGAGACTTTGCATATGTGAGGATGATATAAATAGAGGTGTGTGTGAAGAGAGAATGAATAATAAGCAATTTGATCGATAACAAGAGTTATTATGAAAAAGGGACATGACAAGTCTATCCTACTCACAATTGCTTGCCAAATTCATTTTTTTAGAATTATTGGTTCTTCCCAAGCTCCATTCTTTGCAAGTGATGTATATTCATGAACCAACTAATTCAAGATAACTCCACATCCCAAATTTTGACTATTACGATGATGATGATGGCATCCATTCTTGTTATTCAAACAACAATCCATTATCTATGAACACTACATATATGTAAGATGGGGCATCACAAACACCTATTACTAAGTGTATGCGGGAAAAACGGGCCAATAGAACTCAGTATGTGAAAAATGGAGCTCTATGGGGCCTTGCTCACACACCCACAAGACTTCTTGGTGCAAGCTACGGAGTCATGAAGTACGGCTCAGCTTCCCAAGGATGGTTCCATGGTTCTCTATCTTGCATGATCCCTCAAACCAATGTTTTTGCTCTCAGATCACCAAGCAAAATGGTTTAGGGATGACAAGTGCAAGAATGAGGGATGCTTTGGTTGATTTTAAGATGAAATGCATCCTAAGCTGTACATGATTCTACAAATGCAATAAAATAGCTATAAGATGACAAGGTTAGTAAACTAGACTATCCTAGCATACTATATTAGTTCATGATTTAAGCTAAATGATAAGGAACATACTCTAAATTAGCATATTTAGATTAATTCCTTTTTAAAAGAGAAGCTAAATGATTGAGCATAAAAATGAGATATGAAAGCTTGGATGGATTTAAGTATAAGTATGATGCTAAAGACTTGGATGATGAAAATGGAGGAATGAGAGCTCTATTTATAGCAAAAATAGGGCAATGGATGGTCAAGATTGAAAGAGTTAATCAAGGGCCAAGTTTGAAAGTTGGGAATCCATGTTTGCAATAGGCACCAATGAAATGGTGACAATTGTCAACATAAGGTTGGTTGAGAGGAGATGTAAGAAGCATTAAATACTTGAGAAGACCTCATGGTTACCCTAGGGGTTAAGGGTTAAGGTTAAGTTAGGGTTATCCATTGGATACAGCTTTTACCCAAAGGATAAACTCTTGTGCAAAGGTTTAAGGATAACCATGGTCAAAGAAATAAATGCTTGATGAGACCCTTGGGTTAGATGGAGGTTGAGTTTATGGAAATTCTTTAACCATGTAAGAGGGTTGAGTTAACCATTAATGGTTATGAAGACTTTGGGGATAAATTTGTAAGAGTCCTTCCAAATTTGGGGGCATTCAACAAGTGAATGGATAAAGGCTTTAATGCAATTTGAAGACTTTACTCCAATTTTGAGAAGTGACCTCCTCAAATTTAGGGAAAAGAGATAATGGATGGGTTTGGGTTAATTAATTAGGTTTAGAATAATCTAGAAGAGGTTAGAAAGAGGTTTAGGATGCAAGTGGGAGGTGTAGGATTTTGCAAGTGGGTGAGGGAAAATAGGTTTTAATTGAATTTAATTCAATTTGGTTGCAATTAAATAAATTAGATTTATTTAATTTAGGATAACTATTTTAATTAAATTAGAATTTAATAAAAAAGTGGACAGGGGCTTTAATTGAATAAAATGAATTTATCCTATTAAATGGTATAGTGAATTTAATTGAGTAATTTACTTAATTAAATAGAGGAATGCGAGTTATTTAATTAAATAGAGAAATGAACATAAAATATTCATTTAGGAATATGGTCATTTTTATACATCTACATTTTGCCCCTCTTTGAAGTGACGTGTGTGCACATGTTATTTCAAAGAAAATGATGTGTCGTTGTGATTTTATGATTGATGTCATTTTTTTTATGATTTTTATGTCGTGCCCCAGATTTGATGTGTGATGCCCCAGGTTTGATAAACGATGGTGATAATGCCCCCTCGGGAGATGAATCAAAATTTTGAAAATTTTGATTTGATAATTGCTTTTGCGGCACAAAATTTTGGCTAGGTGAAACATTGAAATTGAGTCATCTCCTGATAATTGATGTGTTTTAGGGTATGAGGGAGACCGCGAGCAAATTACATGCTCATTTCCCTAACCCTAATTTCATTTTTTTCTATAAAAGGGGAAAAAGTGCTTTGTTTTGTTTCATTTGTGCTTGTTGATTTTGGAGAAAGAGACTTTTGGAGAGAAGACAAAATGCTTATTCCCTATTCTACGCATCGATTTGAGTGCGTTCGGAGGCATCGAAGACCTGCCGCATATGGACTGTCGGTAAGTCAACCCTTTTGACCCCTTTTTGATTTTTCATTTGATCGTTTGTGGTCCATTTTTTATTTTTGAAATTCGGTTTTAACGTTTTAGCGCGTAGGGGTCTTCGTTTAGCACATACGATAAATTAGGTAGCGCATAGGGTATTAATTTAGGGTAGCGTCCGAAAATGAATAGGTTAGTGCATGAAAGTTTTAGGTTAGTGCATGGTCTTAGGTTAGTGCATGATGAACATAGGGTAGCGCTTCGGGTTAAAAAGTAGCGCATAGGTCAAACCTAGCGCATAGGGTCCACAGGGGGTCGCATGGGTAGGGGGATTTAGCGCGTAGGTTAGACCTAGCGCATAGGGTTAAATAGGTAGCGCAAGCATGGAATAGGTTAGCGCATAGGTCGGTTTTAGCGCTCAGGATAGATTGGCTGGCGCATGGAGGAAAAATGATAGCGCATAGAGTTAGTCTAGCGCATAGGGTAGACATAATAGCGCGTGGAGAAAATAGGGTAGCGCATAAGTATATTTTAGCGCATAGCCAAGTTAAATTAGCGCATGGAATGGGTTTTGCAAGTTTTAGTGATTTTTGAATGTGAAAGTTTTCATAGGAAAAGGTCAGTTTTGCTTGTGGAGGTGGATTTTTGCCATTTTGCTCGGTCTTTTGTCATGTTTTTGATAATGTGTCCAATATGAGTGTTGATATAACTTTGATTTGTTCAAGTTATTGATGTAGATATTAATGTGTTGTTTTGATCGAACCATGATTTGATTTGCACTATTTCAAGTTCAATGTGTGGAGCCTGATTTGTGTTACAAGCTGATATGGGTTGGAAACTTGAGTTGTTTTACAAGCTGATATGGGTGAGAAACTTGATTTGTTTTACAAGTTTTGATATGGGTGGGAAACTTGAGTTGTTTTACAAGTTTAGGTGATGTGGAGACTTGAGTTGTTTTACAAGTTTTGATATGGTTTTTGAAAACTTGAGTTGTGTTACAAGTTGATATGGAATGATATGATGTGGAACTTGATTAGATTTTGCAAATTGTTTCATGTTTTTGATGTGATTTTGATTATGATATCTTTGTTTTGATGTGGAAACTGATATTGGATTCGTTTTGTGTTTTGACAGGAGCGATTGGAAGTGGTGTAGTCATGGGAGCGGTTTCCTAGACCTTGGGCATTGATACCACGGTTAGCATAGGCTGACCTAGATGTGATTGAGAGATGCGGCTTATCATCCTTGTTGGACATGTCTTGGTTCACTGTGAACCGGGGTTTACTTACAGCGCTCGCTGAGAGGTGGCACAATGATACAAACACCTTTCACTTTGCTACCGGTGAGATGATAGTCACTCAAGAGGACTATTATAGGATCTTACGGATTCCCGTAGCAGGTGCTTTATTCTCGTATGAGCAGACGGAGGAGGGTGGTACTGAGGCGCTGCGATGCATTTTCCATGATGAGACAGTATGTGGGTACGAGATCCCATGGCAGGAGTTCCTGGATCTAGACTATGCGCCTCTCCCATCAGTACTAGCAGGGTTCATTGGTGGATTCCTTTGTCCTGATCGCAGGTCAAAGTGATTCTTTGTGGGTTGGGGATTGGTTCTCGAGGAGATGGTGACCCAGGGCCACAGGTTTGCTTGGGGATCAGCCATGTTAGCTCACTTGTACAAGGACCTTCATGAGGTTGTGTATCTAGGTTACGGTAGTTTGTCAGCTGGCGTGACACTTTTATAGGTATGGTGCTGGGAGCACATTCCAACAGCGAGACCACTGGTGGACAGAGACAGGTCTGCTGAGTAGGCATATGCTTATGGTTATAGGGGTCTAGTTGTCCAGCGTAAGCTGGGCAAATTGGAGCATTGGAGGAGGGTCCTGGGTGATATAGATACGGTCGTCTGGCAACCGTATATAGATTGTGAGGTCTGGGCAGAGGATGGGCTAGAGATGCCTTTTGTGTTTATGAGCTGGTTTTGTATAGGGCGGACGCCCTTTGTGATAGAGAGATTTCAAGTAGGCAGGGTTTTGAGGCAGTATGGTCGGTAGGAGGGTATACCACAGGGGACTTGCTTGTATGCGCATCAGAGACAGGATGTACCTGATTGGGGTCCTACCATTGGTAGCAGAGTAGCTATAGAGGAGTTCTCCAGCTTAGCGGGTCAGATATGGGACTATGCTCCCAAGATATTAGACGCAGGTATGACACATGAGTTTGCTGGTTTGTTTGCAGCTCGTGCTATTGCCAAGATATCAGATCCCGAGGAGATGCGACTGACCTTCGATGATGATGAGGAGGATGTTGGGGGAGATGGAGATGATGGAGATGATGGAGGCAGAGGTGGACGATGAGGGAGAGGATATCAAGGGAGGAGAGGAGATAGGGGTAGAGATGGGGGTGGTCAGGTGGAGAGAGCAGTTCGACGAGTTGTGATGGACAGGGGGAGAGGAGGGTTGGTGATTGGGGCAGGGGAGGAGGGGAGAGTGGGAGAGGTGATGGCAGCGATGGGAGGGACAGATGAGTGGAGGCGGCTAGCGCAGAGGAGGAGGACTGATGAGTTACCTCCACTAGCACCTAGGACAAGCAGAGGGATAGGGGTACCCCTTCACAGGTGCCCCTACAGGTCCGAGTCCCTACACATGTGGAGGATGCTAAGATCAGGACGTTGCAGTTGACAGTTCAGCAGCTGCAGGCATAGTTATTGACGCAGCAGCGTCAGATTACTTAGCTGACTCTAGAGCGAGATACAGAGATAGAGCGACACGGTCGAGTGGAGGAGCTGGTAGCTAGCATTCAGAGAGCAGCTATAGGGGGCCTGATGAGAGATATCATGAGAGAGCTATCCTCGAGAGTGAGGGAGGTGGAGTATTATAGACGCCATTACGAGGATGTCGTGCCTAGGGAGCGCAGAGTACAGAGCTTCACGCAGGTGAGATCGAGTCGATCTCGAGAGACTGGGACATAGTCAAAGAGCAAAGGCACGACGGGGCCCTCGAGACAAGATCCTCCTGGAGATCCAGGAGCTGGGACATCAGCTGCGAGACCATCCCCCTCAGAAGATAGTCATACTTGAGAGACAATGTCTCTATTGTATTTTTAGATCATTGTTTTGTTTGCACTGGGCACAGACATGACAGATTTTGTACATTTGGATCATTTATGATATATATATATATATATATATATGACACCATTTTCCTTGATCATGTGATGTGTTATATGGATGCATGTTCTATATGTTCTTTCTTTACTTGATGATGATGCAATGCTTAGATAGATGATATGATGCATGATGTAAATGTATGATGTATGCTTTGATATGTTGTGAGATGTATCTTGAAAATGAGATGTATGATTTGATAATGATGTGAGATGTATCTTGAAAATGAGATGTATGATTTGATAATGATGTGAGATGTATCTTGAAAATGAGATGTATGATAATGATAATGATGTGAGATGTATCTAGAAAATGAGATGTATGATTTGATATGCCAAATGATATGCAACTACTTTTAAAATGATATGCAACTACTTTTAAAATGATATGCAACTATTTTTAAAATGATATGCAACTATTTTAAAATGATATGTAACTAAAAATGATATGCAACTATTTTAAAATGATAAGCAACTATTTTAAAATGATATGCAACTATTTGTTTTTTGGAGCATCCTCATTCTGCATTTGTCATCCTGATATAACCATATGTTATTTTGCTTTCGATATAGGTATCATCATTGAGCATTGATTTGTTCGGGATATGTTGAAAATTTATACAAGCATAATGGTATAATTGAACCATAATGACCTGAGAAAAATTTACATGATGTTTGATTTTGCAAGATAGCACAAGCGTCAAGGTATAATTGAACCAAGATGACCAGAGTGCAGATTGCGTATAAATAGACAAGATTAAACCATTTGTATGCGTAAAGTGGAATCATGTCTTCAGTGATATTCGATGTATCACGTCTCAAGACAAGTATTTACACAGTACAAGTGATCGCCTCATAGACAGAAGACTAAGAAAATATTGGAGTTTTCTCATGATCTCTAGCTTTGAAGCATTAGTGAGAAAATGCAGAGAATCCAATAATTTAAAAAGTTCAAATGCAAAAATAGTCAAGATTTTATGCGATAATGCAACATTTAGTACTTCAGAAAATCATCCATCTTTGGTATTTTTGTGATTCTTGTTTTAGTGATCCAATGTTTTGCTCTGTGATGTCTCGAAGTTTTTGGTTGTTGGATGTGATGTTTCTGAGTTTTGCAAATAGTCTTGATTGTCTTGAATGTGTTGCAAGTTTTGACGATTTATTGCCCCTAGCTGAGTGTACCTCTTGATGCGGATGTGCAAGCCATGGTAAAATGTGGTGAGAGGATATATGGATAAGCTAGGATAGTGACTACACTAAGTATGTCCTGACTGAATATTTGTTAAGTGTCGGGCGATGGCCGATAGTACTTTACTGCAAGTGTATAGATATAGATGAAGGAGCTATTCTTTCACAATAGCGCCTGTTACCAGGTTTTCACCAGTTGCTTTTATTGTACCTTTTTATTTGCTTTTGCTTTGATTTTTTATTTTTTTATTTTTTTTGTTTGTTTTTGCTTTTTCCATGCATTAGACTACTCAAGTGTAGTACTTCTTCAGATGAATGTTGTTAGTTGGTTCATCGAGCACATCTCCTTCTAAAGTTGTAAGCTGATAAGCACCTGATCCATAGACTGATATGATGACATTGGGACCCAACCAGTTAGGTTCAAATTTCCCTTTCTTTTCTCGATCTTATTGATTTCTTGGATTTTCTTTGAGGACTAGGTCACCAACCTTGAAGTTACGAGGGATGACCTTATGATTGTAGCTTCGGCACATGCGTTGTTGATATGCTTTGAGATGAGTGTAAGCATGCTGACGTCTCTCATATAATAGTTCTAGTTCTTGCAGTTGGTTTACTCGATACTCTTCATCTGGGATTAAGCCTTTTAGAGAGACTCTGAGAGATGGAATTTCTACTTCCAACGGTAAAATAGCTTCGGATCCATAGACCAATGAGAAAGGTGTTGCTCTTGTAGGTGTACGGATGTTGGTTCTGTATGCCCAAAGTGCTAGATTGAGTTGTATATGCCAATCTTTGCCTGCATCATTTACTATTTTCTTGAGAATCTTCAGTATTGTTTTGTTGGATGCTTCTGCTTGACCATTCCCTGGGGGTAGTATGGTGTAGAGAATCGATGTTGTATTTTGAATTGCTCACATAGTTCTTGGACATCTTGGTTTTTGAATGGTTGTCCATTATCGGTGATGATGGAACTTGGAATACCATATCTGCAGATCAGATAGTTCAGGATAAAAGACGCAATTTGCTTTCCAGTTACTGTGGTCATTGGGACTGCTTCTATCCACTTGGTAAAGTATTCTGTTGCAATTATAATGAACTTGTGTCCATTTGAAGATGAAGGATGAATTTTGCCGACCAAGTCTAGTCCCCATTGACAAAAGGGCCAGGATGTTGTAAATGGCTATAGTTCCTGTGCTGGTGCATGTATCAGATTGCCATGGATTTGACATTTAGGACACTTCTTGGCGAAGTGGTAAGAATCTTTCTCCATTGTAGGCCAGTAGTATCCCATCCTTAGAAGCTTTTTAGCAAGAGTAGTCCCACTTGAATGTGTTCCACAAATACCTTCGTGAAGCTCGTGTAAAGCAGAATCAGATTCATTACGATCAAGGCAACGAAGAAAAGTACCATCTAGACCTCGACGGTATAAAGTATCAGCAGTAAGAGTATACCGGGCGGCTTGGCGGATAAAATTACATTTTTGATTACGGGATAAGTCAATGGGTAGGATATTGTTCTTTAGATAATCATATATCGGTCCATATAAAGGCGAATCCAAACCGGTTAAGGCATAGACAACATGGGATTCAGAGTGGTCATAGGCTGGGGAGAACAATTGCTCTACCAGGAACTTGTAACGACTCTGTTGCTCTGGAATTTGTAGTAATGAAGCGATAGTAGCCATGGCATCAGCTGCTTTGTTGTTCAACCTTGGTATTTGCTCGAAGGTGATGTGTACAAAATACTGTTTGAAGTCATCCACCATTCGCTTGTAGGGGAGTAGCTTGTCATCCTTTGTCTGATAGTCGTTGTTGATTTGATTGACGACTAGTTGCGAATCTTCATAGACCATTAACTCTGTGATTTTCCATTCTACGACCATTTTGATGCCTATAACCAATGCCTCATATTCAGCCACATTATTTGTGCATGGGAACATAAGCCGGTATGATCTTGGTATGGTATGCCCTTTAGGAGTGATGAAAAGAATGCCAGCACCTGAACCATGTTGGGTGTAGGATCCATCAAAGTATAGGGTCCATTATGTGGTAGAAATAGCAAGAACGTCCCTGTCCAGAAATTCAATCTCCATAGTTTGTTTTCCTAGTAGCGGTGCTTCAGCTAGTTGATCTGCGATTGCTTGTCCTTTGATGGCTCTTCGTTCAGTGTATTGGATGTCAAATTCACTGAGATTCATGACCCATTTAGCCAATCTGCTAGTAAGAGCTACCTTGCTGAGTAGCTATTTGAGAGGATCAATTTTTGCTACTAGCTTAATTGTGTGTGCCAACATATAATGTCAGAACTTTTGAGATGCGAAGACTACTATTAGAAAAGCCTTCTCAATGAATGTATAGTTGAGTTCATAGCCATTCAATGTCCTGCTGATGTAGTAGATGGCTCGTTCCTTTCCTTGTTGATCTTCTTGTGCTAACATTGCCCCCAGTGATATATCTATTGTTGAAATGTATAGAATAAGGGGCTTTCCTGCGACTAGTGGTACTAGAACTGGTGGGTTCATCAGATACTGTTTGATTTGATAAAAAGATTCTGCACACTTGGCCTCCCATCTGAAAGGTACATTCTTATGGAGCAAATGATTGAATGGTATACTTTTATCAGCTAGTTGAGCGATGAATCACTTGATTGATTGAAGTCGTCCTTGTAGAGATCTAAGTTGACTGATATTCTTTGGTGGTGGCATTTCCATAATGGCTTGTACCTTTGCTGGATCCACTTCAATACCTTTAGTTGAGATGATGTAGCCTAGTAACTTTCATGATGTAACCCCGAAGACACACTTCTTAGGGTTGAGCCGAACTTGGAATTTCTCCAATCAATCAAAGATTTTTGTTAGGATGCCGAGATGTTATGCTCTGGTGAATGATTCAGCTAGCAGATCATCCACATAGTCTTCCATGAATGTGTGCATCATGTCATGAAAGATTGTTGTCATTGCTCTTTGATAAGTAGCCCCTGCATTCTTTAAGCCAAAAGGCATAACATTCCAACAATACGTTCCCCAAGGACAGGTGAATGCTGTTTTATCTTGATCTTTTGGGGCTATTTTTATCTGGTTATAGCCTGAGAAACTGTCCATTAGTGAGAGCATTGCATGGCCTGCTGTGAGGTCTACAATTATGTCGATACTGGGTAAAGGAAAGTCATCTTTTGGATAGGCTTTGTTGACATCTTTGAAATCAGTGCAAATTTTGATACTGTCGTCTGGTTTTGATACTGGCACTATGTTGGAGATTCATTCTGCATAGTCGATGGGTCGGATGAATCCGATATCTAATAGTTTCTTTAGTTCAACTTTGACCATGAGTGCCACTTATGGATTCATCTTTCGTAGTTTTTGCTTGACTGGCTTAACTCTTGGAGAGATGGACAAGTGATGCATGATTAAGTGTGGATCAATTTCGGGCATATTTGCATATGACCAAGTAAAGTTAATTTGCTTTTCTTTAAAAAGGATGAGGAATGCTGATCTTTCCTCCTCTGTCAGAGATTCTGCTAGGTGTATGTTTTTGACTGCCTCTGTGGTACCAATGTTGATTGATTGAGTGGGCACAATCAATATGGGTGATCGCTCATGAAATTGTTCTGGAAGAGTGTCAAGTCTCCCATCTTTAGGTTCCTTAAAAAGGTTTTCACCCTCAGATGCATCCTTTATTTTTACTTTTTTGTGATCTAGAGCTGCCATTGACTGGTTTTCAGCATAAGATCTTTTATTTGGTTCATTTTTGTGACTGAGAGACTTGGCACTCCCTGGTTTGCAGACATCATTACTTCGTTCACTGGTAGAGCCTGTTTCCGAGTTAATGGTACATAGGTAATGGATAATAGATTCATCATCTGGGAAAATTGGTATATCATGTATTTCGGGTTCGTCCCAGTCAATGAGGTCAGGAAAGACAAGCGGTAAGGAATCATTCGGTGGATCAAGTTCTGCTACTGTAAATGTCAAGACAAAGGTTTCATCGTGATTGGTTTTGGTAAAGAAGTCAAGGATTTTGTCGAGGTCTTCGATGGTATCATCTTCCATATAGATTTGTTCGTAATGTTTCTGTTCTCTTTCCTTAGCGTCGTAGATATTCTGCAGTTCAAATTCAAGAGGTCTATCTTTTGAGTTATGTTCTCCCTGAGAAAGGGATATGGTACCAGTATTGTCAGTGATATCTGCAGTAGCATTTGAGCAGCTACCCCATTCATATTCATTGGAATCAGTCTCTGAGGCATCATCCCAGATTCTATCAGTGCTGTAAATAGGTATGTTGTAGGGTGAAAATAGACCTTTGATGATGGATACCAGTTTGATAGTCTTTGCTGATTCGGTGTTGGATCCTGCTTCTATTTTCTGTATTTGTTCATAGACTGTGCCTCCTTGGGGAGGAATAATGGTATCAGGAGATGTTTCTATTGGTTTTTGAGATATTGGTGCTTGAATATAAGCTACTACTACAGATATGGCCTTCTTGTGGCTTAGAAGCTTTTCCTGATGTTGCTTCTGTTCTTGACGTTCACGTGCCTTGTGGATTGTTTCTGCTGACTCAAATAGTGCTTCCTACCAGGATTCTTCTTTGTACTTCTTTTTTGCTTTCCATGGAGGTTTTGGAGTCATGCGCGGTGTCCTTCTTAATAGGAAAGTGAGTTTACAACCCAATCCTATTTTGTCTCTACTGGGCTGTGAAGGAAGATCTATGGGTTTAGTGACTCCTCCTTTGCGTTTTCCAATAGGTCCTTTACCATCATATCCCATTTGCTGCATGATTAAGTAGCCCTTTCCATATAGGTGTGTTGGTAGAACTATATCCAGAGTAGTTGCTCTGTTATCTTCTTCCTCATCTTTGTATAACCAACTAAAAATGTCTTTCTCTTCTGATTCATGTGCTAGAGTGCCTAGTTAGATGAAGGTACCATCAAATTTGGTGATGGGCTGAGTTACCTGATGTGTTGATGTAGTAGGCAATCCATGAGATCTGGGTGATGTTGGTAATTTGGCCAAACACATGGGTTCCAAAGAGTATTCTCCCATACCTTGTTCTCTAATTTGCATTTTCTGCTTGAAATCTCTAGGTAATGATTCGGGCTTTGCCGTCTATAGATCTAATGTCGAGGATCTTTGTTTTTCCCTATTATGGGGAACCAAACTGTCCTGGGCTGCCCCCATTGCATTACAATGTTGAAATGGATTGTGATCAGCAGATATGGAGACCTCTTGTCCGTTATAGGGAAATTTGACACACTGATGATACGTAGAAGGCACTGCTTGCATTTCATGTATCCAGGGTCGACCTAATAAAATATTGTAGGTGAGGTCTATGTCTAAGACCTAACACATAGTATCCTTTTGTACTGGTCCAGCTTGTATGGGTAACATTACAATTCCTTTAGATGACCTTTCCTCATCATTATATGCCTTTATGGTAATCTTTTTACGTGGATCAATAGATTCCACTAAGAAGCCCAATGCACAGATAGGTTTTAAGGTACATATATTAAGTCCGGCTCCTCCATCTATCAATACTCTTTTTACTCGTTGTTTATAAATGATGACTTCAATATGGAGAGGACTGTTATGCGGATGACTCAAGGAAGTATTATCATGCTCTGAGAAGGTGAGATTATGAGGCCCTGTCATATGGGCGACCATGGCTTGAAATATGTCTGCATCCAGATCTTGAGGTACATTGGTTTCCAATAGCGCTTGCTCCAATATGTTTTTGTGTTTTGGCAATAGTTTTAGCAATTCTAGTATAGATATCTAAGCCGGAGTTTTGCGTAGTTGGCTGACTAAATCATATTGGATTTTTGGTGTAGTGGTTGCAGGTGCGGTATGTCCCTTCAAGACATATTTCTGAGCTCTGGTTGTTACATTGATGGATTCATGCTCATGCTGGTCTCGGATTGTGATGACATTTACCTAATGGTCTTCAGCTGATATGTGATTGATGGTGTTATTGTAGATGTGGTTGATACGAGTTCCACGTGTATCATTTGAGGTTGAAGCTCCATCTTTGTTGTAGTTTGGAAGAGGATTTTTAAAGGCTCCGTGGTCACCATTTGTTTTGAGACCATCTACCATTAAGTCACCCTGATCAATCATGTCTTGAACAATGTTTTTCAATCTCATGCAATCGTTCGTTTGATGACCTTTGTTACGATGAAAATCACAATAGTGTGAGTCATTCCACCAAGGTGGTTTGATTTGGGGTTCATAGTTGCTGATTGCCGGCAAAGAGAGAATCTTGTTCGCCTGGAGCTCTCTAAATGCTGATTCTAGTGATTGTCCTAGTGGTGTGAAGACACGTTTTTGGAAATTGTTAGTGTTGTCGCGTGAATTGTTATTAGGTCCTTGATTCATGGTTTTGTTTTGAGTATCATGGGTGTTGTTTGCGTTGGGTTGACCTTGATTGGTATTCGGTGCGTAGGTGTTAGCGTTTGGATTAGCACCTTTAGGATTCTTGGTAGCTTGAGGATTTCCGGATAATGCAAGCACTGGTTGCTTAGATTTTGGATCATGTGATTCATTGTTGCCTTCATTTTTATTTCGAGTCCAGAATCGAGACTTGTCTAAGTTACTGTTGTTTTGGTTATTGTAGTTTGATGAATTTGTTCCTTCTTTGAAGAATTTGAGCATTCCCTTTTTGACACATGCTTCCTCTACTTGAATGTCATTTTCAATCAATTTAGCGAAAGACGGTATGCATTGGAGTTTGAGCCTGTAACTCATCTCACCATTCAAGTTGTCGATAAAAATTTCCATTTTCTCTTTTTCAGGAATGTCACGAGGATATCGTGACACCATACGTCGTCAGTGTTGAAGGAATATCATGAATGTTTCATTGTTTTTCTGTTTGGTGTTGCAGACATCTAGCATGGTTATAGCATGTTGAATGTTATAGGAGTATTGTGTTATGAACTTGTTAACCAATTCATCAAACGATCTGACAGGCGGTGTAATTTTGGATAACCATTCCATTGTCTGTCCTCCCAAGCTTCTCGGGAATAACCTCATCAGATAGGTGTCATCATGAGCAAATTTAAAACTCATGGTACATAATTCTCTGACATGAGATCACTTTTTCCATCGTATATGTCAAATTTAGGTACGTCTGAGTTTGGAGGAAAAGGGACCATGTGCAATCTTTTGTCAAAGGGATAAGGACAAATTTCGTTTAAAGAGTACCGCACTGTTGTCCCTTGTTGCATGTCTTGCATTTGTCTTTGTAACATTTGCATTTGTTGAGTAAGGGCAACCAAAGGCGCATTGTTTTGCTGAGGGAAAAGTTCTTCCCTTGTATTGATCCTGGGTTGAAATGGTGTATGGAACGATATGTTTTGCTCAGGAATGTTTTGCCTTGGTGTATGTTGCTCCGGTATGTTTTGTTCGAGGATATCTTATTCAAGGTCGCATGCTTCCCCTTCTCGTCGTTGCTCTTGATATTCGTAATGTTGAGGTCTTGTTCTGAATACATCTGAGTCAAGGTCTTCAGGAAGTTTGACTCCTTTGCTTGTGAGCATGAGCAAGTATTTTTCTTTGTCATTTTCTATGAGCCTTTCTACAAGCTTTTGGAATGAAGCACTTTCCTGACATTCCTGAAGAAGTTCTTCAGAAATTTCAGTATCCTCTAGGTGTGGACCTTCAAAAGGATTTGACAACCTTCGATTCATATTGGATTCTGCTTGTGCCTTGCTTTGTTTGTTTTGAGAGCGAGTAACAGGTATTTTAGTAGAAACTTTCTGTGATGAAAGGGACAAAGTCCTCTTCGATATGTCGCTTGGGAGTTGGTGTTCAGGCCAGGGTGTGTTGTAAGTGATGCACTCATCGGACAAGAATGCCAGATTAATCTTTCCTCCACGGTTTATGATTTGATTAAATGCGGATTTTTGACAATATGCCCTAGTCTTTAAAGGCTCTTTGTTAAATTCGTTGGATTTGTTTTGGATATAACGTTTGACGTGATGAAGGAATACACGATGAGATTTGAAGAGTTGACGATTGATGTATAAAAACTTGTTTCTTTTGATGAATTTGGAAAAACTTGGTTGTTGTTTCCTTAACGTAGTGTTACGATAAATATTCTTTCTTCTCAGAATATGGGGATTAGTCATGCATAAGTGATCAATGGTTTTCTTTTGATTTGTTTTGGATATAATTGATCTTGTTTTGAAAATTCAAGTTTTACTTTTATCAAAGTGAAGGTTTAAATGCCCCTTCACGACAAAGCGTGTCAAATGATATGGATAAAGTCTCCCGATATGGAAACTTGATTTGACAACCTGAGGTTTTAAACAAATGTCTTTGAGATGAAATCCGTGAGATGATAAAGGACCCCTTTGTTACTTGTGATGACATTTTTGGATTTTGATAGGATAGATATGTTTTATCGTGCGATCAGTTTTGGATTTTTACAACGTTTGTTTGACACAAATTTTGCTCAAGAAATAGTTTTTACAACTTTGTTTTTGCTACTCTGTTTTGACGAAAAATGATGCTGATGAAAAGAGGCTTCCAAAGATGTTTTCTAAATTTTCAAAATTCCTCACTGTTTTGCCCCCTGTTTTTTTGATTTTGGTCACGCGCTAAAACAGAGATAAGATGCGCTATCAAATTTACTTCACACGCTAAATAAAGGACCACACGCGCTAGGCTGCCCCCTGCTACGCGCTAAAGTTTTTGACTGCTAAAATTTATTTTCTGCCTGGCTCAAAAAGGTTATGCGGTAGTATGGGTCTACCACACGCTAACTTTTAAACCCTACGCGCTAAAGTTTGACTCCTACGCGCTAAGCTGATGTTTCAACGCGCTAGACTATTTTCCAGATGCGCTAACTGTTTAACACTATTTTAACAATTTGGATAAATGCTACTGTTTTAACTGGATGTGCTAATTTCACGTTTTGATGCGCTAACAAATGTACCCTATGCGCTAAGAAGTTGTTCTCACGTGCTAAACTGCCCTGATTTTTCCTTTGGTTGGTTCTTTGTAATTTTTGGATTTGATTGTGAGTTTTTCAGTCTTGATGGATGATTTTCTGAAGTAGTAAATACAAGCACATCACAAAAAAGACAACCATTTTGCCTAATCTAACAAAAAGTGTATGTTCTGCGAGGATGTGTTCAAATCCCCAATGTTTTAACAGGTTTGGATACGAATAATACACTTCAAGAAGACTCTTTATTCAAAGGTCATAAATAACATCATAGCCCACTAGTCTCGATACTCCGTCAGCTCAAACAGTCGTGTCACCCCCTAGAGGGCGCCCGTTTTTTTGCCTTTTGCTAGAAATTAACTCAAAGTGAATCGATTCACAATTGAGTAGTTATCTTGGGAGATATATGGTGAGTGATCCTGGGGGTGGATTCTTCCCCACCCTTGCACTATGATGTTATAAATGTCTGGTTACTGACTCGGCTCAAGGTTTCTATTTCTATGGTTCGTAATCAGGCTTCTTCATCGGTCGTTAGTGATAAACTCCCTCAGGAGGCTTCCCAACCTTTAGAACAAAGGTTTTACGTATCTCGAGGATACTGGGGGAAGGCTAATCGCTGCGTGCAACCGTTGAAAAGGACTTTCGTCACTTTCCACTTTTGATTATAGTGGGTTGGAATACTTGGCGTCAAAGCCATTTCCCACTTAGGTCGTTCCCTTCACACCGGCCATAAATGGCTTTAAGAGTTGATTCCAACTCCTCAGGAAGGCAGGCCTGCTAAAGGATTTATTGCTTGAAGTAAAGAAAGCTTGAAGAGTGGTCTGGATTTTTGATCACCCAGTTAAGGGGAGAGCATATTCCTTCCACTTTCGAGACAAGGCAAACAATTTTTTTCTTTTTAGCTTTTAAGACAAATGATTTGCTAACTTCTATTGGGAGATGTTGCTCCAAAAAGCATGGTGTTAATTTTATTTTCTCCAAATAAGTGATTATTTAATCTAGGAAAATAATCAAGTCAACAAAGCAAAAGTTTGATTTTGGATAACAAAAGGAAATCGGCAAAAGGGGAATAACTTCTCTCCTTTGATTGTAACAAAAGCTTTTAAGTGTGGTTCTTTCCTTTGCAAATTTTTTGAAATGAATCCTTTTATACACCAAAAGATGGTGAGGTTCTTTTTTTTATAGCTATTTTTGCAAAAAGGAAGGTTTGTATGGTTCTTTTTAAAGCCCAAAATAAATTTTTCTCCTATGAAAGCAAGAAATTTTCTGATTTGTGGTTGTTTTTATAGCCCAAAAAACAAGTGAGTTCAATTTTAAGAATGAAAGAAGTTCAAAATTTTAAACTAAATTAACTAAGTTAGTGAAAATTCTAACTATCTTAATAATCTTAAAACTAAGCTCCCATCTGCAACAAAATTGTTAGAATCCTGCAAAAGAACAAGCCAAAAACGTTAGATGACAGGCGGACTTCAACAAGTCTAAATTTTACCCTCGGTTATAGATTTTAATTTTATTTTTTTGATTTCTATCTGTTTATGATGCGCTACAAAACAAACTGTACGCGCTACAAAATAACAGTGATGCGCTATGCTGTTTTCGGGATGCACTACTCTGTGTTTCGGAAGCGCTGCTCTATTTTTCTCCCGCGTCGAGACCTGCAGGAAAAGTTTAGTATTATGATGCGCTAATAAACAGACTTCATGCGCTAGATGATGGACCCAACGCGTTGAACAGTTAACCAGATGTGGTAGGCTGTTGACCAGATGCGCTAGGGAATGTTTCCCACGTGCCAATTCTCGTTTCCCACGGACCTGCAAAAGTGGTTAAATTTAAAAACTGATTTGATATATGGGGTAATGCCCCACGGTGGGCGCCAGAAATGTATGCAGGAAAAGCGGGCCAATAGAACTCAATATGTGAAAAACGGAGCTCTATGGAGCCTTGCTCACACACCCACAAGACTTCTTGGTGCAAGCTACAGAGTCATGAAGTATGGCTCAGCTTTCCAGGGATAGTTCCATGGTTCTCTATCTTGTACGATCCCTCAAACCAATGTTTTTTCTCTCAGATCACTGAGCAAAATGGTTCAGGGATGACAAATGCAAGAACGAGGGATGCTTTGGTTAATTTTAAGATGAAATGCATCCTAAGCTGTGCATGATGCTACAAATACAATAAACTAGCTATAAGATGACAAGGTTAGTAAACTAGACTATCCTAGCATACTATATTAGTTCATGATTTAAGCTAAATGATAAGGAACATACTCTAAATTAGCATATTTAGATTAATTCCTTTTTAAAAGAGAAGCTAAATGATTGAGCATAAAAATGAAATATGAAAGCTTGAATGGATTTAAGTATAAGTATGATGCTAAAGACTTGGATGATGAAAATGGAGGAATGAGAGCTCTATTTATAGCAAAAATAGGGCAATGGATGGTCAGGATTGAAAGAGTTAATCAAGGGCCAAGTTTGAAAGTTGGGAATCCATGTTTGCAATAGGCACCAATGAAATGGTGACAATTGTCAACATAAGGTTGGTTGAGAGGAGATGTAAGAAGCATTAAATGCTTGAGAAGACCTCATGGTTACCCTAGGGGTTAAGGGTTAAGGTTAAGTTAGGGTTATCCATTGGATAAAGCTTTTACCCAAAGGATAAACTCTTGTGCAAAGGTTTAAGGATAACCATGGTCAAAGCAATAAATGCTTGATGAGACCCTTGGGTTAGATGGAGGTTGAGTTTATGGAAATTCTTTAACCATGTAAGAGGGTTGAGTTAACCATTAATGGTTATGAAGACTTTGGGGATAAATTTGTAAGAGTCCTTCCAAATTTGGGGGCATTGATAAAGGCTTTAATGTAATTTGAAGACTTTACTCCAATTTTGAGAAGTGAACTCCTCAAATTTAGGGAAAAGGGATAATGGATGGGTTTGGGTTAATTAATTAGGTTTAGAAGAATCTAGAAGAGGTTAGAAAGAGGTTTAGGATGCAAGTGGGAGGTGTAGGATTTTGCAAGTGGGTGAGGGAAAATAGGTTTTAATTGAATTTAATTCAATTTGGTTGCAATTAAATAAATTAGATTTATTTAATTTAGGATAACTATTTTAATTAAATTTGAATTTAATTAAAAAGTGGACAGGAGCTTTAATTGAATAAAATGAATTTATCCTATTTAGTGAATTTAATTGAGTAATTTACTTAATTAAATAGAGGAATGTGGGTTATTTAATTAAATTAGAATTAATTGAATAGAGAAATGAACATAAAATATTCATTTAGGAATATGGTCATTTTTATACATCTACACTAAGCATGAAAATATTCCAAAAGGGTTATATGTGAGAACTTATTGAAGGAATACTCTCCAAAATGCAACCATTTAATCCATGTGAATTTATTCTCTAAAAGATGTTTTGTCAAGGTTTTCTTACTACCCTCTAATTCACCCTCGTTGTTATGCCCATTGTTGGTAGTATGATTCAAGAAAATATCCAAACAAACTCAAATCTCACTTGAACATAACAAATTACAAACACTCGCAATATAAAAATCAATTCATCAACTAATTCAAAATATGAATTCAATTTACATCTCAGTCATAACAAAGTTTTACTCGCTCTATTATCTTCAGAGCTCACACTCAACTCAAAGAATCTTCCTTTCTATCTGCAATGCCCACACCCTCGTCTCTCTATTCAACATTGTCACTTTTCAAGGTATTTGCATTCTTCCTCTGTTCACTTGGTTCACAAAACCATACGCTTCCTCTTTTCTTCTTACTATCTCCTACACTTACGTGTTTCTCAACTTTCTCTTGTCCTTTCTCTCGCGTGGCCTATGCGGTCTCTATCTCTCCTCTTTTCGCAGTCCCTTCTTTTCTCTGTGCACATGTCATATGTTTTCTTTCTACTCTTTCTTTTTGCAACCTTTCACCTTTCTATTTCTTCTACTCGCATCCTTCCCTACGCATCTCCCTCCTTATATTCATGTAGAACCTTCCTTATCTCATATGTCGTCTCTTTTCCTCCTCCTTGCATGCGGCTTTACTAGTCCTGATCTAGCATAGACTTTTGTTCACCCTTATTCTTTTACTGTTCTTCTTTGTCTCTTTTGTTTTTCAGGATGTCTCTTCTTCTTTTGTTGGGTGTACGTTACATCTAGTCCCTCACTGTTAATGCCTCACCTCTCTCTTATCACTCTTCTTTTCCTTCACGTTTATCTCCTCTTGTGCAACGTGGCTCTTCTCCTTTTCTGCCCACACCCTTATTTTCTCTCCATCGCTAACTCTACGCATTATCTCTGTTGCGACCCCCTTTTAAAATCTGCAACCAATCTACTTTGAGAAATGACTCTTCATTCGCCTTTCTTGGCCTATCCCTTTCCCTCTTGGACTACTCAACAGTCACCCATACCCTGGATTGGGATTTTTGAAGCGGTTTTAAAAAAAACTCATTGATTATTCATTGATCCGTCCATGTTCTAGTCACTGTGGCCATCTGCCCTTCTTACGTTGTCCCATTTGAAGAAAATGGAAAGCTAAACATAGATTTTAATGGCCACGCATTTCTTCCAAGCTGGATTCTACCCAACGTTCCAACTTATTTGCCTTTTCATTGGTCCTACACTGCCTCTAAGTCAAAAGCAATGAAAACACGATAGCTTTAAACCTTGCAAGATACGACCAACTTCTGATCAAAGCGATGGTAGAATATAACTTCACATATGCGTTGGTTTATAAACCTCTCAATTCGCTACATTGCTTGTGGTCTCCACAGTGGTTGCAAACAAATGAAAGCATATGTTGTGGATTGAACAAGTTTCTGACATCGACGTACATCTAAATAATTGTTTCCATAGAAGTGTCTGTTGAGTGTTGAATTTGCAGTTGTCGAGTGTCGAATATGTAATTGTCGAAAACTGGATTCTAGCAAATACGAGTGTACAACGGTAGGGTTCCCAAAGTGTGAGAAATGCTAATGATCACCAAACCAAACTAAAACTGAAGAAAACAAATTGGAAATATTTTTAGTCGATGTTGATTACCAATCCGTTAGGATGCTCCTCCATCATGATAACTTATATTGGGATGAGTTGAGTTTGTATCAACTAAGATAATCCCTACCAAGATAAATTATTGATTATGTTGTACATATCACTATTCATATTTTAAGGCAATCTAAGAAGCTCAATCACTTCTTAGAAAATTAATTATATCTCATGATGTGCATTGAATTTAAGATGAGTCGTAAAGGAACGTGCATATTTATTTATCTCATTCATAACAATATAGCTAAAATATGTTACCATGTTCTTTTAGTAGACTCATCATGGGGTCCTTAACACATGTTCCAAATCTTGATGAGGAAAAAATAGAGGTTGCAACAAACTTACTAAAAATTAATGCTTTCTATTCTATTGGTAGGTGATGATTGCCCTATTATGCTTGAAATCCTCATTCCTAAATACCTTCCCTTATAATTACTTTCACATAGTAAAAAAAAATATTGTAGGGTATATGATATCCCACTATGGGTGTAGATCATGCATTATTTTTAAGATATTTTCTTCATCTTACAGACAAATATTGGAAATGTTATGTTCTTATAAAGAATGTAACCACTTACTAGTATATTCACTTCATTGTGCATATTTCTATCTAGAAGGTGTGTGTAAGATGTATACTTGGTGTTTACCATCATGATAGAATTCTTTCAATCACCAAAGCTGACATAAACATTTAAACAATACGCAAAAATCATAGAAATAGCATGAATACATTCATCTTTTTTCCCCTTCATCAAAATCATGTTTGGAATCTCCTTAAACCCATTCTAGTTTTGGGGATTTACAATTCCCCATCCTAACACCTTCTTGTGAAATAGTTAGCTTCTATTATGCTATTTTCATATTATAACAATAAGGAACTCAAACCAAAATATATCATTGTATTCATCTCAAAGAGTGGGTTATCAACAACCCAGTGGAACTAAAAAAATATATAAAATGTTTATGCTTTTCTATTTAAACTATTCTTCATGTTGACCCAAAACTATGTAGACGTCTTCAAGTTGCTACATTTGTTGGCCTTCAATTATTTTCTCCATCATTGCAGTTATGCCTAACTACATGCTTGCAACTTTCTAAATCAAAATTCTCTAGGAGCATATCAAGTTCTTCAATTACCTACTTAATTTCCTTAGCCCTTGCTTCATTTTCTTGCTTCCTAATATTTATTGTAGCATAAAGATGTTCTTCTATCTCTAAATTTCCTTGTGGGTCTTTTCTAAAATGCCCTTGATTCATTTAAGTTTAAAGGTGAGTTCATCCACCTTTTCCATAGATGCCTTTATGGCCATTTTCACAATTCTAATGACCATATCTTAATTAGGTGCAGTTATTCTAATTTCATCCTTCCTAAATTATTCTTTATTGGTTGCAAATATACAAGAGTGACTAGATGCTTATTCCTAGTAGCATCTACTTCATCTATCTTGTGCACACTTCTAAAATTTAGATTTTTTTTTTGTTATCTAACTTAGTTAGAACTTGCACTCTTTCTTTTCAAAAATCAGCAATCAATCTTTCTATTTGTGTGGTTCCTCGAGCCGTTAAGCAAAATCCACAAGATCATATTTCTTATCTTTCTTTTGGATGCAACCTTTAACATATCTACATAAGAATATCTTGGAAATCTTTCTAATATAAATGAAAGGGTAATTACTTATAGATGCCACATGACCTTCTATACTTGAATTGATATATCTCTCCATGTGTGAGAATTATTTATATACATGAGTTGATGTAATTCTAATCTTGTTGATTTCTCATGTGCTCCACTTGGGTTAAGAACCCAAGGATGGATCTAAATCATCAACCTTTGATCCCATTCCATGGGAAACTACACTATTGCTTTCCTAGCATTAAGATCTCAACTATGAACTAACACCTTCAAATCATCATCCATTTTTAACTCCCCTTGCTTCTCTACATAGAAAATTTTGATAGGGATGTTTTTCCAAATCAATCATTCTTGCAATGAACCATGTTTTTTAGTGATGTTTTATGATTTGTCATGTCAACATTCATATTAGAGTCCCTTCTAGTTAATCTAAAATTTGGTCTCTTGATTTTCTCATAAGGACTCTACATCCTTTATAAAAGGGGCCGAATCCAATTGTACTAATAACATATGTTGTTATTCCCTTCTCTTATTTACCTACACTCCTAGAAAAAGAATATAAACTCTTAAATGTCATTACTGACATGGCATTTCTTGTTGTGATGAATTTTCGGAATGCTTCAAATGAATTATTGCATTCCATGCTATCATGCATGAAAAGACATAAGGTGAAAAGAAAACATTCACTTTCCATTTTATCTGCTTCACCTTCTCATTAAGATAAAAACATTGTAATGACATGATTTGAAAGCCATGCAGATCCATGCTTCTATTATCCTTTTTACTTCTTGATCTATACTCAAAGAAAAAATAAAAATGTTTACTTTTTTCTTTCATGTTGAGGTTAAGTAAGCTAACCTCTTTTGGTCCAAATATGATAAAAGTATCAATCGTTCCAACTTGTAATTATGGGACTATGTGATTTATGCTAGTTACTTGATTATCTGAACTATTAGAAATAAAGAAGACATCTATTCCTACACTAGATTCTATATACCTTCCATTTTCATGGGATATTATTTTAACATGAATTTACTTTACTTCACCTCCTCATGCTCAATTGCTATAGTTTCTTATTCATATAATGTATTTATATACTCTCTTATGAGATTGATGTCATTTATCACTTATAATCCTTGGGTTGGAGTTGTTTATTGTAGACACCTATTTCTGTCCACTTAATTAAATGAGTTTTACATTTGTTTAATTATCATTCATCCAACTATTAATCAAATTCAATATTTGATTAATTAACCCCTTTTCACCTTTTACTATTAATTAAATAAATTATTTAATTTATTTGATTTAATTCACCTAGCCAAATTCTTCTATTACTTGAATAAATCATATTTATTTGATTAAATCCCCTTTCCCACATTTAATTAAATTAAAAATTTGATTAAATCAATTCTTCCATATAAATAAATCAATATTTATTTTTAAATCCCCAACCCACTTGTGTTTTCCTACAAATGCAAGTTGTACCATTTAATTGAAATAAATAGCTTTATTTTAATTGAAAATCCCAAAATACATCCCACTTGCATTCTCCTACAAAACCCATTTGCATGCTAATCATTCTTCTAGAACCTCCAAAATCTCTCTTAATTAACCAAATTCTATCCAAATCATTGTCAAATTCCTAAATAAGAGGAAGTCACTTCTCAAAATAGGAGAAAGTCTTCCAAAATCATTTAAAGGACTTATTTCTCCAACAAGTTAGCTTGCAAAAGGCTTGCAAAGTCCTCCAAACTTGTAAGGCTCTTACACAAGCCTTGAAGGTTTTCTCCCTTCAAGCAAGTTAACCATCAAAGTCTCCAAAAATCATTTAATGCTCTTACAAGACTTCCCTTCTTAACACACTAACCCACATGGCTTGTCCCCTTGACCATGGTAAAACTTTGCACAAGCGTTTACCCATTGGTCAATAACTTTTGTCATTGGATAAAGCTTTATCCAATAACCCAACCACATGAGGGTAACCCTCATGTCTTCTCAAGCATTTAATGCTTATTTCACCTCCTCTCAAGCATTCTCCATGTGGTGACACTTGTCAACATGGGATTGGGTTGAAACTCCCACATGGATTGAAAATCATTCAACCCCAGCCTTTCATAAGCCAATTCAATCTTGGCCATCCAATTGCCTATTTCTTCTATAAATAGGCCTCACTTCTTCATTATCAGGATCTCAGGTTTTTTGCATCTAGGTTATCTAATTTTATTGTGTGCAAGTTATCAAGGAGTCTTATTCACTTCTCTTTGCAAGTTTGATCACTTAGGGGCATTTTAGTGTTAAAAATTATCATGTTAGCATAGCATATCATGTTAGTGTAGCATATCATGTTAGCATAATCTCATCTTAGCTTCACCATCTTTATCATATCACAACTTATCAATATCATATCATTGATCTTAGTTGCACTTACATTTAGATCTTTATCAATTCATCCCTTGTTCTTTAGGTAGTCATTCTAAAGATCAAGTGCTGAAGTAATCTAAGAACAACCTTGATTTGAAGAATCCTTCGAGATAAAGAACAATGGAATGATTTTAGAAGGCTAATGATTTAACTTTTTTGTTCATTAGATCTCTCTCATATAATGTTTCATTGGTATGCAGGATGTTTGTGCTCTTGATTGACTAACCCTCCTTTCCTGCGTACATTTTTGGCGCCCACCATGGGGGAACCCACTGTTTAACAAAATTTTCCACATGTTTCACACAGCCTAGAAATGCAGATGTTTTAGTGCATTCGATAATTCTCCTGGCGCATCTGAAAAATTCTGTAACACATTTAAAATTTCTACTGCTGCATTTTATCCGTCTTGTAGTGCTTCTAACACATTTTGTAATGTGTTTGATATCTTCTATAGCGCCTTTAACACATTCTATAGTGCATTTGATATCTTTTGTAGCACCTTTAACTTGTTCTATGGATCATTTGGCATATTATGTATTGCATCTGCTTTTTGTTTTAGCTCATTTACAACAGACAACAGAAAATTTGTAACATAGATTTGAAATTTAGGCTTGTGAGCCCACCATCATAACTGACTTGATTGACTCATTTTGCAGGTGTTTAACATTTGTTGCAGGGTCCAAGGAGGTAGTCTAGAATTTTAGATTTATTTCTTTTAAGTTTTTCTTTTACAAAGGAGTTTAAAAAGAATTCATCTTTTATTTTTTCAAAGGGCTTAAAAAGGACCTCACTTATCAATTGGCACTTAAAAAGAATCTAATTTGTTCTTTGGTGCTTAAAAGGAATCAAACTTTCTTTCCTGCAAAGGATTAAAAAGAACAACAATCAAAACTTTCCTTTTTACAAGTAGATTACACTTACTTTGGTGTATTCTAAATAGAACAAGGCAACTTTGTTTTCAAAAGGGTAAAAAGAACAATCACATTGTATTTTGCAAGTTAAAAAGAACAAGCCACTTGTTGTGTCATCAATTTTAAATTGTTATTGCAAAGTGATTCAAAGTTTTTCAAAGGTTATTTTTGCAAATTTTAGGAACAATTTCTATGTTGGATAAAAAGGAACACCATGTTTGTTGGAGAAACATCTCCAAATAGCAATTAGATCACCATAGCAATGAATGATTAAAAAGAACAACTTGTATTCTATGTATTGAAGGTGATAGGTATAAGCTCTTCCCTTAACTGGGTGAGCAAAAGTCAAACTCACTATTTACTTGTTTTCTTTCATTTCTTGCAATAAGATAACACCTTTAGTAGGCTTGCCCTCCCGAGAAGCCCATAAGGCCGATGAGAGGGGAACGACCTAAGTGGGGAACGTCTAAAGCCAAGTAATCCAACCCACTATAATCAAATGTGGATGTGATTCAAATTATGTCCAATGGTAGTTTTGTATTGATGGTCTTCCCCCAGTATCCTTAAGATACGTAAAGCCTTTGTTCTAAAGGTTGGGAAGCCTCCTAAGGGAGTTTATCTTTGATGCACTAAACAAAACCCTTTCTACAAACCTTAGAACTAGAAGCCTCATTGAGTCAGTTATCCAAACATCCTTCATATCATAGTGCAAGGGTGGGGAAGAATCTATCCCCAAGACACTGACGATACATCTCCCAAGAAAACCATCCAATTGAGGAGCAATCCTCTTTGGTTCAACTTCTGGACAAAGGAAAAAAAATGGGTGCACCTTAGGGTGTGACACGACTGTTTGAGTCGAATAAGTATCCAGACGTGGGCTATGGTATTATTGATGACCCTTGAGATTAGCGAGTCTGATTGGTGTGCATTCTTGTTCAAAACCAGTGAAAACAAAAGAGGATTTGAAAAGATTCTTAAGAACATACACTTCATGTTTAGATTAAAGAAAAACCTGATATTGCGTTCATGAGTGTTTTTTGTGTTCTTGTCAGATATCACACAAACATCTTGTAAAAAAATCCAACAAATCAAAAATCACTTCAAAAATTTCCAAATAAAAGAAAATCCCATAGATTTGCACATTTGAACATTTCTATAGCACATTTGAGGATTCCTCTAGCACATTTGATTTTTTTTAGTTAGTGCATTCAACCAAAACTGTAGTGCATTTGATTAGTATAGTGGCACATTTGACATCTGAAGTAGCGCATTCAACAATAGTGGAGCGCATATACTTTGGCGCATTTGCAATAGAGGGTGTTTCTAGGCCAAAACTCAGTGATCTAAAACTTGATTTAGATACCCTTTTAGGTTTTCTTTTGGATCCAATTGTCACAGAGAGGATTTATTCAAACAAAATCAGGGGATATCAACTAGTGATCTAAGTTTAATAATTTCTTGACCAATAACAACATCAAATACTTAGCTAGTTATCCAAGTTAGTCAAATCAATCTAGTTTCCAATATCAGGATAAATCATCCTTCATCGAGGAACTTCATTACATCATTTGATGCAATTATTCATATCAATAGGGGAATATCAAACCCTCTATTCGACTTAGTAAGCTTGGGTGTCAAAACAAGGTATTTGTTCTCAAATCAACCTATCCAAAATTGAAACTTTGATCACTCATATGACCACCCCTCGACACTTAAAGATGAAGAATCTTCGTCAAAAGACTGATTTAAAGAGGAAAGAGCCTAATCAAAATAATATATTGAAGAAAAGTAATTTTCTATACATAAACCGCAAACTCCTTCTAAAGCATCGCACTTTCTTTCACCGTTTCCATAACTATCTACACAGTCAAGGAACTATGTTTGACGAGAAATCCTTGAAAACATGTGCCTTCACACAAAGGTCGACACTATCACAATGTCTCAACAAAGGAGGGAAGATCAATTTGACTTATCTACCTAAAAATCCAATCACTTATTGAATCACATTTCAAGTAGATCATTCACATGTCCGTCTTTACTCGAAATCAAAAGTGTAAAGAGTAAGAAGCAGAACCCGAATCAAGCATGGGGTATAGAGAATCCAACCCCTTCTATGAATATCAAAATACTAATGAAGATAAGATCACTAAGGACCTCATTCAAGAGGCCCAACAACGCGTCAGCTTCCAAAAACTTGTGGAAAAACTTATAGAATCTAACAAGGAAAATACTTCCTCATGCTAGCAAGCAAGGGTGTTAAAATCCCTGCATATTTTAACATGGAGAAGTTAAGGCAAACACATCACGAAAAAAGAGAAGAGCCAAGAACACATCAATGTGATAACTAGGATGAAAATGACCCTATGGCTAACATCACACAACAACTCCAAGCTCTTCAACAATAGATGCAAGACATGTAACAAGGGACAACAAGAAGATATTCCTTAGAGGATATTTGCCACTACCCATTCAATAGAAGTTTGAACATGATATCATTTCCACCCAATTGCTAAATTCCCAAATATGACAAGTATAATGGAAAAATTGACCCCCAAGATCATGTAAGGGAGTTTTGCGCCATGAGTTTGGAATTTGCCAATAATGACACCTACATGATGAGATTGTTTCCAAGAAGTCTAGGTGGACAAACTATGGAATGTCTCTCAAAACTCACAACGGCCCTAAGATCATTTAAAGAATTAGTGAACAAATTTGTGTCACAATACTCTTACAATATCCCACATGAGATAACCATGCTCGATCTTTGCAATATCAAATAGAAAAACAATGAGCCATTCATGACATTCCTACAAAGATGGAGACGATTGATTTTTAGATACCTCCATCCAATACCTAAAAAGGAAAAGATAGATATCCTTATTGACAATATTAGTAGAGAAATGAGTTATCAACTCCAATTGAAATGTCCACCTAGCTTCCAGAAATTGATCGATAATGGTATCTGAATAGAAGAGGCCTTGATAAAAAGGGAGTTTAGAAATTCTCTAAAGAAGGCACCATTTCTTCAAACAACTACAATTACAACAACCCTGACAAGTCCAAATTTTGGACAAAGAACAAGAATATCATCAATGATGGTGTAGTCGACGCTCACAATGTGAAAGCAAAACAACCAATATTGAACTTATTAGGTACTATACCAACCAACAATCAAGGAAACAATAACACAAAACCAACTCCTACACCATATCAAAGGAATTTCACACCTTTTGGGGCAATCACTTGAATCAGCATTCAAAGAACTTTTGGCAACAAACTCATCACATTTCCAAACACAAGGGATTTTGAACTACAAGTCAAAACCATCATGGTGGAATGGTGCACATCATTGCGAGTATCATAGAAGAAAAGGTCATCAGACCAATGATTTCCTAAGATTGAAGAACTTGATTCAAGATCTACTAGACAAGGGTGACATAACAATAGATCGACAATAAACCAACGATGATCATGAAGCATTTAAAAAACCCCTCCCCAATTATGACAAGGGAACAACATCATCCTCAAACAACAAGTTGGCCCGTATAAATTATGTATATGACAATGTCATCAATCATATATTAGTATGTGACAATCAAGTCAATGTCATTAAGATCAAGGACAAACAAGAGGAAGTCCCAGTAAATGTGACTACATGGGCCCAATCCAAGTATGTATTGAAAGGAAACACCTCCAAAGTGTCTACTCCACCAAAAAATCAATACAGCTTAGTAGATCAATTGCAAAAAACACCAGCCCAAATATTAGTACTAGAGCTTCTTAAGATTTCACTAGCACACAAGGATATATTTAGAGAGAGCTCTCATAGACACTATGGTTCCAAACATCTTGGATATTGATCGATTCCAAGCCATGGTGGGGCATTTAACGATGCCTCATAATCCATCATTTTCTAAACATGATGATGTCTCTTTGAGTCATCCACATAATACCCCGCTCCATATTGAATTTTTGGTCCATAAACATTGGGTAAAACATGTACTAATAGATGGACGAGTCGACCTAAATATCTGTACTTTGAAACTTGTTTGTGCATTTGGCTTCTCAGAAAAAGCTATTGATCCAAAGAAAAAGATAACCATAAAAGCATATGATGACAAAGAAAGATATGCAGAAGGATTAGTGGTACTACCAACAAAGTGGAACAAGTTCATAAAAACACCATATGTCAAGTCTTAGATATAGACTTTCCTTACAACATACTCTTGGGTCATCCATGGATTCATGAGATGCAAGCAGTACCATCAACATATCACCAGTGTCTAAAATTTCCATACAATGGGCAAAAAATATCCATATCAGCAGACACCAATCCCTTTCAGCACTGCAACAACCTTAAAATAGCTTAGAATGTCCTAGTACCACAGAACAGGGAAGATATCGCTTTCACATCATCAAGTAGCAAGGATCAACTCAACTCTTTCTTCGTAGATTTTGAGAATAATATGTAGTTAAAGGACAAAGGCATGGGTGAGTATTCTTTTGAACCATCCCTATGTCTATCATAGTTGCCTATTTCACCAAGGTCTCATAGACAACCCTCAACATCAAAGCAAAAATCTATTCAACCCATCAAGATTTTTGTTGGAGCATTTATCCAAGTAGGCACATTAGTAGATGAAATAGAAGATAAGGATGTCCTAAATTGGTTATACAAGGATGAAGAAGAAACCAGAGCAACAACTTTAGAGGTCACAATACCCACAGAAAAATATGGCAACAAATTTAGGATCATGCAAATGATGGGGTACACAGGGAAAGGTCCTATTGACAAGTGTCAAGAAGGTATCATAGAACCAATTCAACCTTACTCGCAAGTCGCCAAGGATAAATATCGACTAGGATATGGACAATAACAACATCAACATCAACCTGATCAACAAAATCAACAACAAGAATACGCATGGCAATAAAATCAACAACAAGAATTCACACGAAAACAACAACAAAAACAAAAAATGGCACAACAACGAAAAGAATAAGAAGCAATCCAAAAGAGAAAAGAAGAGGAATGTGCACAACGACAAGAAGAACTTTCTATTAGGAAGGCAAAAGCGACTCAAAATTTCTATGAGCAATTCCATAAACTACAGGTCAGTTATGAAACAGACTCAAATAAGTGGGAATAGGGTTCTTATTCTGATGAAACATGTGACATTGATTTAGATATGATTCATACATATGCATCAATCGTTTGCGAAGGATAAATCTCAGGGTCTCGATCATTTGAATTTGAACCATAACATATCTATGATGCTAGTCAGAACAAGCAGATTCGATACAAAATAGGCAATCCCGAGGAGAGTACAATTTATAGGCCTCGATCTTGTTATTGACAACCTTGACAATGTCTCTATCATGACCCTTATATCATCAGACCTTAACCTACCTAACGATTCCTTACCCCTCGTATATCCTGAACTCATTGATTGGGAACAAACTGTACCTTTTACTATACCCATCTTTCAAGATGATGATGCCATTGTCCATTACCTCTACATACAGTAAACTCATAAACATGTTCCTCTAGTGAATCTCATAATGATATCTTCAACCAGGGGAGTGCCAAGTCTTTCAGTTACAAAAAAAAATAAAGCACAAAATAGATCTAATGGTGAAAACCATCTAATGGTAGTGTTAGATCACAAAATAGTAAAAAGAAAGGACATATCCAACAATGAAAACCTCTCTGAGGTGCTAGTGGATGAAAGACTTGACACTCTTCCTGAGCACTATCAAGAGAGATCACCAATATTGATTGAGCCAACACAATCAATAAATATTGGCACAACAGAGATAGCAAAGACTTTACATCTGGCTGCATCTTTGATAGATCAAGAGAAACCAAGTTTCATAAGGTTTTTTGAAGAAAAGCAAATCAACTTTGCTTTGTCATATGCAGATATGCCAGGGATAGATCCAAACTTGATCATGCATATTTATCCATAGCTCCAGGAGCCAAATCTGTCAAACATAAGATAAGAAAAATGAATCCACATGTGGCATTGCTAGTCAAAGCAGAACTAAAGAAACTATTGGATGTCAGTTTAATTTGACCAATCAACTATACAGAATGGATTTCAAATATTGTATCTGTATCCAAACCAGACAAAAGTATTAGGATATGCACTGACTTTAGAGATTTGAATAAGGCTTGCCCTAAGGATCATTTTCCTTTACCCAACATCAACATAATTGTAGATTTAACAACATGATATGCCATGTTATCACTTATGAACGGTTTCTCGAGCTATAATCAAATAAAAATAGCACCAGAAGACCAAGATAAAACAATATTTATATGCCATGGGGTACCTACTACTAAAGTGTCATATCTTTTGGCTTAAAGAATGTAGGAGCAACCTATCAACGAGCAATGACCACAATCTTTCATGATATGATGCACACATTCACGGAAGACTATTTAGATGACCTATTAGCCAAATCACTTACAAGAGAAGGACACTTGGAGATTATGGACAAAATATTTCAGAGGATAGAACAATTCAATATGTGACTAAACCCAAAAAAGTGTCTTCGGTGTAACATTCAACAAACTATTGGGATACATAGTATAAAAAAAGGGCATCGAGGTGGATCTTGCAAAAGTACAAGCAATCATGGAGATGCCACCTCCTATAAATATTAGCCAGTTAAGATCTCTACAGGAATGCCTACAATCCATCAGAAGATTCATCGCTCAACTAGTCGACAAGTGCCTCCCTTTCACTCACCTACTCCGCAAGAATGTCCCTTTCAGGTGGGAAGACAGATGTGCAGAATAATTCCACCAATTAAAGCAGTACCTAATGAATCCACCCATATTGGTGCCACCAATAGCAGGAAAACCTTTACTTCTCTACATATCAGCCACATAGGTATCTTTAGGATCTTTATTAGCACAAGAAGATTCAACAGGCAAAGAAAGAGAGATCTACTACATCAACAGAACATTGAATGTCTATGAGCTCAACTGTAGCTTCATTGAAAAATGGTGTTTAGCTATAGTGTTTGCTTCCCAAAAGTTTCGATACTATATGTCAGCTCACACAATCAAGCTAATAGCAAAAATAGGCTATCTACTCATCAAAGTTGCTTTAATAGGAAGACTAGCTAAATGGGTGATGATTTTGAGTGAGTTTGACATTCAGTGCACAAATAGAAGAGCAATCAAGGGTCAAGTTATAGTAGATCAGTTGGCAGAGGTACCATTACAAGACAATCATCCACTACATGTTGAATTTCCTAATACAGATGTTTTAACAGTCACAACACAATCATGGGCCTTGTACTTTGATGGATCATACACACAACATGGATTAGGTGTCAGTATCCTATTCAACACCCCACAAGGACACACCATCCCAAGATCTTATAGATTAATGTTCCCTCACACAAACAACATAGTTGGGTATGAATCCCTGGTCACATGAATCAAAGTGACAGTAGAAGGATCGCAGAGCTATAGGTCTTGGGAGACTCCCAATTGGTCATCAATCAAGTCAATTATGACTATCAAATAAAGGATGACAAGTTGATTCCATATAAAAGAATAATGGACAACTTCGAGAAATACTTTGTGGATATCAAATTCAAATAGACCCCAAGACTGGATAACAAATCTGCAAATTCCATGGCGAGCATCGCCTTAGACTTGCAAATACTAGAAAAATAGAATCGTTATGAGTTCCTAGTGGAGCAATTGTTTTGCCCTGTCTATGACAATCCCGAATCCCAATTCAAATGCCATATAGTTTATTCTGACTCACCACTTTGTGGAAAGATCTATGCCTACCTAAATGATAATACCCTTCCACCAGATCCATCTAAAAACCAGAAATGCAACTCTATATGTCAAGCAGTCTGTTATACCTTAGCCATTGATACACTTTATCGACGAGGTCTTGATGGTACTCTCCTTTGGTGTCTTAATCATAACGAATTTGAAATTGCCTTGCAAGAACTTCACAAAGGTATCTGTGGCACACATTCAAGTGGTCCTACTCTAGCCAAGAAACTTCTAATGATGGGGTATTATTGGCCAACCATGGAAAAGGAATCCTACCAATTTGCTAGAATGTGCCTTAAATTCAAAATCCATGGTAATCTTATACATGCATCGACATGAGCTGCAACCATTCACTACATCATGGTCATTTTGCCAGTGGGGATTTGACCTGGTGGGAAAGATCCATCCCTCCTCATCCAATGGAAACAAGTTCATCATCATAGCCACTGGATATTTTACAAAGTGGATTGAATACGTTCCATTGGCTATTGTTACCATCAAACAAATATCCTCCTTCATCCTAAACTATCTCATTTGTCGGTATAGCATCCCTAGCTCCATTATCACCGATAATGGTAGACCCTTCAAAAATCAAGATGTGCAAGAACTTTGCGAAAGATTACATATCCAACATCGCTTCTCCACACCTTATTATCCTCATGGGAATGGCCAAGCGAAGGCTTCAAACAAAACCATTTTGAAAATCTTAAAGAAAACAATGAATGATGTTGGTCGTGATTGGCATATTCAGTTGAATCCTGCCTTATGGGCATACCGAACCAACATCCACACACCAATAGGATCCACACCATACTTGATTGTGTATAGGTCATAGGCCATTTTATCCATTGAGGTCAAAATTCCATCACTTAGAGTATCACTAAAAAGATTCATTCTAGATGAGGAGTACCGGGTAAACCGACTACAAGAATTAGAGTTTCTCAATGAACATCGTCAAAATGATTTTGATCACCTCAAATCATACCAACAACGTATGTGAAGGAGCTATAACCATAGAGTAAAACCAAGGGTATTTCAAATTGATGACTTTGTACTGAGAGAAAATTCCCGCAAGCAACAGGATCGGAAAAAGAAAGGCAAGTTTGAACCAAATTGGCTAGGTCCTTTCATCATCATATCAGCCTATGGATCGGGGGCATATCAACTATCTACATCAGAAGGAGACATGTTGGATGAGACTATCAACAACATACATCTCAAAAAGTTTTACACCCGAGTCATCCAATGCACAAAAAAAGATCAAAAAAATTAAAAAGATATAAAAATCGTTACTATGGTTAAAACCTGGAAAACAAGTGCTTTGTGACAAAAAAAAAGGAATCATAAAAATCAAAAAGTGCATTAAAAACAAGTGGTGAAAACCTGACAAACAAGCATTATTTGTGATAGATCAGATCTTCTATCTATTAGTACATATATCATACCTTTTGCACCCATCTCGTCTAAGCCATCAACAAGTATGTGCAGCTTGCAAAACTCTTTAACGTAGTACAATCTTGGACACACTTCGCATAGTCACTGTCCTTCATTGTCTACAACAATTTCTCTATATAACATCTCACCATGGCTTGTTGATCAGTGTATATATCCATATCAATAGTCGTGTCTAGGGCTGGGGGAAAAATCATGACCTCGCTAGGGGCAATTCACCTCTTTGGTTTAAACAAGTAAACAACCACACAAACAAAGACATATCTTGCAAAAAAAAGATCATGGAACTCAATGATGAACATCAAAACAAGATTTGAACACACTAAGTGATATCCGCAACAAAACCAAACAAAGATCTATCTAGTAAGATGCTTTTATCTAACAAGTAGCATGGGTAAGTATACATGTTCATCTATGGTAGTTTGATTTTTGTTATCACATCTCCTAAGCAACTTAAGGATGTCTTAAAACTAGAGAAGCAAGGAAGGAGTTTGATATTTTCATTTGTCTGTTGTTTGTGAGTGAGTCTTTAATACTATGCAAGTTTGTCTCAAGAAATGATTAAGAACATATCATTGAGGACATTTCGAATTTGCACAAGATGAAGGTTAACTCTTGCCTATTTTACGCAAGCAACACTCAAGTCATCTTGGTTCAATCATTCCTCAACGTTTGTATCATCTTGCAATATTAAAATCCATGTAAGTTATACTTAGGTCATCATAGTTCAATTATACCATCGATGTTTGTAATAACTTTCAACATTTTAAAAGTTCAATGATGATAAAAGGAGCATATTAATTTGATCGACATAATGACTATCTCTGCATCATTGCATTTAGTTGCATATCATTTAATCATTGCATTTAGTTTAATATCATTTTAAACATGGCATTTAGTTGCATATCATTTAACATTGCATTTAGTTGCATATCATTTCACATGGCATTTAGTTGCATATCATTTTTAAATCACCGCATTAGGTTGCATATAATATAAATTATTCGTTGCATATCATTTTTAAATCATCATATTTGGTTTAATATCATATAATCATTAGTTGCATATCATATAATAATTAGTTGCATATCATTTTAATCATTACCTTTAGTTGCATATCATTTTAAATCATTATATATGAATGAATTTAAGTGCATATCATATAGATTGCATTTATCATAATCATTTACATCATTCTCACATCATTCCAATTTCATGTAGCTGCATTTATCATTATCATTCATTTCAACAACATAAACATTTCTCCATTATCATTCTAGGAACATATGCATTCATTCACATCGAAATAGGTGCATGTCCATCATCACATTAGCACACAAGCATTATTTATCCATACTATTAGGGGCATTTACATTGTAACATCATCATACATCCATACATCTCACCAAATCAAATAAGCATCCATCCATGGGTAAATGCATTACATCACATTTTATCATCATTGGGAATCACATACATATAAACATCTATCCATTGCATCATAAAAAAAATCATATACACAAATCAATGCATCACATCACAACAAATTATCATATAAGCATAATCACATGACATGCACCCATAAAATTGTAAATTTTCATATCATAGAACATTATCCACATCCATATGCATTGACATCATTAACGCATCATCCATCATCATACATAAGCATAGGCATGAAACATAACACATCATCATATAGTCATATATCACCTTCAAAGCATGTAAAATCACATCGAAATGACACACCACATAAACATCATATGCATCCATAAACATAAAATCATATAGACATGCATATAGACATATAGATCATAAAGCAAAGGCATCCAACATGTATCATCGCATCCATAACATGTATAAGCATATCAAACATCATATCATAATGCATGAGTGACACATATGGATCCAAAGGAAAATCGTTGCTGCCATCTCATAAATGTCAAAGAGAGAATAACTATCAAGTGCCCAGATATCACATCAAAAGAAAATTTACATAACAAAGGATCAAAATCATCACTATAAAAGTACATCAATGTATACATCAAATGATCAAAATACAACATGGAGGGGCATCATCTATGAGTGACTCCCTTCAGAATCTGCAAGTCTAGCACTCAATCCACTAGCCATACCTGAAGGACCTGCACCCACGCCATCACCACTAGGGTCTCTCCATGGACCTATAACCCCTTGACTGGTCTCCTCCCGCTGGGAATCCCCACACCTCGAGCTTTGAACAAATGTCGGTGCTCATCTCTCTAGGGGCACAACCTGGAAGCAAAGACCCCTGCAATACTAAACTCAACCTATTTGGTATATGATCTCCCTCATGGTCTCCCCAAAAGGCCCCTAGGATGCTGCCCACTATAGAGTCTACTAAATCCTCTTCCCTACCATATCTCTCAATGGTTGTTTCCCGCTCCATCGTAAGCGTGGCAACTTGTCCCTGCAACTGTTCAATCTGTGCCTGAGCCTAGGCTAATAGTCCCTAGAAACCCTACACCATGGACTGCAACATGACTATATGTGCCTATTTTTTTATGAGGGGGCATTGAAATCTTTACTGTTGGTCACTGTGGAAGTTATGGGTCCGATGCGGCATGTCCTAGAATAACCTATACTGGGGCTGTAGGTGGTGGTATCTCCACTCTCCTCCTCCTAGCCAGTGGCTCCTCCTCTTTCTCCTCCTCCTCATCAAAATACTCCATCCCTCCTCCCTCCTCCTCATCCTCATCATCCTCTGTCTCCTTAGAGTCAAACTCATCTCCCCCAACCCGGCCAATATCCTCCCCCATATGTAGTGGTCCACCCTGGCCTACATCTCCTCTCCACCCTCCACCTCTCCCAATCATTGCTTGCCCCTGACCTTCAATCAATCCACTACCCCTCCCTATCCCCATCTTGTCCCTACCTCTCCCCTGACCGCGACCACCAACTACTCTCTGTCCTCTTGGACCCGACTGATAATCATCATCACACCCCTCTTTTAGGGGTGGTACTGGCTCTCTTGGCTCTATCAAGCATGGAAAAGGATGCTCTGCCATATACTAAGCATATTGTGCTATCATACTAGCATCCATTGTCCCCGATGCCATATCCCACCACACGAGTGGAAGTGCATGAAAATTCATGCACATTTTATCAAAATCCAGTGTAGGACCCCAATCTGCCACATCCTTGTGCGTACAGGCATATAAGGCAGCACCTTGAGGCATCCCCTGGGTCTGACCAAATTGTCTATACACATGAGTGAAAATTAATCTCTCAATCACATAGGGGGTTCTCCCTATAAGTATCGACTTTGCAATAAGACAGGAATCTCAATCACATCCTCCTGTCATGCCTCACAATCTAAGTATGGTCTCCATATCACCTGATCCAAGTCATCAAGAACCCACCTCCAATACTCCAACTTCCTAAGAATGGGTTAGGAAATTGTGCGTCTATATACAAATAGGTAAGGATACCCTAGTGCTTGACATCTCTCCACAATCGGTCGTGTCACTGCTATATGCTCCCACGCCCAGATCTATAGTAGTGTCACTCCTGCAGATAGACTAGTCACCCTGTCATATACCACCTGGTGTAAATTATGATAGAGGTGGGCCAAAACACACACCCCCCAAGCATATCGAGTCTCCCGTGTAACCATCTTCTCCAACATAGAACCCCATCCCACTGCAAACCCATGAGACCTCCTGTCTAGATAGAGGAAGACTCCTATCAAACCTAGTAGTACTGACGACAATGGCAAATACATCTCTACCATATACTCCCAGAGGATCCCATGCCTGTCAATATCCTCGTCACTAAACACCTGTCATAGTGTCGTTGCTCCTACTACTGACTAATGATCATACTATACCATATCCCTTGTAATCAGAATCTGCATAATCATGTATACATCCTCGGGGGTCACTTTCATCTCCCATCAGAAGGTGAAAGGTGTTGTGGTCACTATGCCACCTCTCAGCTAGTGTAGTTAGTAAAGCCATGTTTGTTCGATAATCGAACATGAACAGGATGTGCAATAATCTGCAAGAATCAATCATCGCCTGATCCACATCAGAAGGATATCCTCTCACGGAGAAGATCTTTGGGTATTGCTCCCGAGATATCAGTACGCCCAAAGGCTTCTGCACCAAGATATCAACACATTGTCAACTCTATCTATCCAATTGATCAAACATCATCACTCAATCAATCAGTATCCTATCTGTTCAATATGAGATAGCAATCAATCTCTTTGAGCACCTATCAATGATGCAAGTCACGCTATCAATTAGGGGTTTCTATCATAAAATCTTATCAATCAGGTGGGTTCATCTAAACCTATCCTATTAATGATGCAAGTCACGATATCAATTCTATAGTGTCTATCACACACCCTTATCAATCAGGTGGGTTCATCTAAACCTATCCTATCAGTGATGCAAGTCACGATATCAATTTGAGAGTGTCTATCACACACTCTTATCAATCAAGTGGGTTCATCTAACCTAACCTATTAGTGATGTAAGTCACACTATCAATCATGAGTTTCTATCACAAACTCTTATCAAATCAGGTGGGTTCATCTAAACCTATCCTATCAGTGATGCGAGTCATGGTATCAATTTGAGAGTGTCTATCACAACCTCTTGTCAATCAAGTGGGTTCGTCTAACCTACCCTATCAGTGACGTAGGTCACACTATCAATCAGGAGTTTCTATCACAAACTCTTATCAAATCAGGTGGGTTCATCTAAACCTATCCTATCAGTGATGCAAGTCACGATATCAATTCAAGAGCGTCTATAACACACTCCTATCAATCAAGTAGGTTTGTCTACCTACCCTATTAGTGACACAAGTCACGCTATCTATCAAAAGTTTCTATCACAAGCTCTTATCAAATCAAGGAAGTCAATCTGGCCTATCCTATCATTGACGTCAGTCCCGCATCTATCAAATATTTGGAGTTTCAATCATAAAACTCTTATCAATTAAATCATCATATCAGAGAAGGCATCATGCAATCAAACAATCCTATCTTATTCAAATCTAAAGTTTAACAAATGATAATAGACATCAATTATTCGATCAATCACATCCTATCAATCATCAAAACTAGTGGTAAGCATCAAGGAAAACATAGACACCATTTTCATCATGCAAAAATTCAAAAAATCATCAAAAAAGCTTTACTGTTTTAAATGCGCTAAAACAAGAAGCACAGACGCCCAAACGTTCACATCAAATGCGCTAATAGTAATTTCATATGCACTAAAATTTTAATCAAATGCGCCATAAATCAAATCAAACACATTAATCTATTATCTACCCTAACGGGCACAACCCTATAATCAAATGTGCTAGAACAAATTTCAAAGGCACTAAACTAATAATCAAATGTGCTACGAGAAAATTCAAAAGCACCACTTTAAAAATCAAATCTGCCACTTAAATTTTCAAATGGGCTAAACTAGCCTAAAACCTAGGGCACACACCAAAAAGTGGAAAAACATGCAAAAAACACTAAAAATCTAACAAAATTGCTACGAAATCACACAAGAGAGGTTAAAAATTCACTTACCGGAGGTCCATACATTGATGGCCTTTCAAACCAACGAACTCTCTCAAATCGCTGAAGATGGTAGGGTGGCACCATTTTGCTCTCCTCTCCTCTTCTCTCCAAATCTCCAAATGGCAAGTGCACAAATGAGCTAGAAAGTGAGCTCTAGGGGTTTATGTAGTGGGTGGTGATGTCAGCATGGTGTGCCACCTAGATGGACGTGTGGGGCATGTGTGTGTTACGCTTGCACAGTAATTTTGCAAATCATATCATTTTTTTATTGGAAGATCAATATTGAAAAATTTTAAAAATCCAAAAAAATCGAATTTTTTTTTAAAATCCAAAAAAATTGAAAATAAATCCAAAAAATCAAAATTTTTAAAAAATGCAAAAAAATCAATTTTTTTTTTTTAAATCCACAAAATGGAAAAATCTTAAAAATTGGAGAAATCGACATAATTGTCAATTTATTCTCAATTCATCTCCTGAGGGAGCATCATTATCATATCAATATCTGACAATCAATATCAGTATCCAACAATCAATATCAGTATCCAACAACTAGTATCTAGGGCAAAATATAAATTTTTTAGCAACATAATCAAAATTGAGAATTTGGCAACATCATCAAGCGATTTTTCTTTTAATTGACGTGTGGTCACACATCGCTTCAAAGAGGGGCAAAATGTAGACACCTATTTTTGTCCACTTAATTAAATGAGTTTTACATTTGTTTAATTATCATTCATCCAACTATTAATCAAATTCAATATTTGATTAATTAACCCATTTTCACCTTTATACTATTAATTAAATAAATTATTCAATTTATTTAGTTTAATTCACCTAGCCAAATTCTTCTATTAATTGAATAAATCCTCTTTCCCAAATTTAATTAAATTTACATTTGATTAAATCAATTCTTCCATATAAATAAATCAATATTTATTTATAAATCCCCAACCCACTTGTGTTTTCCTACAAATGCAAGTTGCACCATTTAATTGAAATAAATAGTTGTATTTTAATTGAGAATCCCAAATACCTCCCACTTGCATTCTCCTACAAAACTCACTTGCATGCTAATCATTCTTCATGAACCTCCAAAATCTCTCTTAATTAACCAAATTCTATCATAATCATTGTCACATTCCTAAATAAGAGGAAGTCATTTCTCAAAATAGGAGAAAGTCTTCCAAAATCATTTAGACTTATTTCTCCAACAAGTTAGCTTGGAAATGGCTTGCAAAGTCCTTCAAACTTGTAAGACTCTTACATAAGACTTGAAGGTTTTCTCCCTTCAAGCAAGTTAACCATCAAAGTCTCCAAAAAGCATTTAATGCTCTTACAAGACATCCCTTCTTCAACACACTAACCCACATGGCTTGTCCCCTTGACCATGGCTAAAATTTGCACAAGAGTTTACCCATTGGTCAATAACTTTTGTCATTGGATAATAGCTTTATCCAATAACCCAACCACATGAGGGTAATCCTCATGTCTTTTCAAGCATTTAATGTTTATTTCACCTCCTCAAGCCTTCTCACGGTGACACTTGTCAACATGGGATTGGGTTGAAACTCCCACATGGATTGAAAATCATTGAATCCTAGCCTTTCATAAGCCAATTCAATCTTGGCCATCCAATTGCCCATTTCTTCTATAAATAGGCCTCATTTCTTCATTATCAGGATCCCAGGTTTTTTGCATCCAGGTTATCTAATTTTCTTGTGTGCAAGTTATCAAGGAGTCTTATTTGCTTCTATTTGAAAGTTTGATCACTTAGGGGCATTTTAGTGTTAAAAATTATTATGTTAGCATAACATATCATGCTAGTGTAGCATATCATGTTAGCATAATCTCATCTTAGCTTCACCATCTTTATCATATCATAGATCTTAGTTGCACTTGCATTTAGATCTTTAACAATTCATCGCTCGTTCTTTAGGTAGTCATTCTAAAGATCAAGTGCTCAAGTAATCTAAGAATAAATTTGATTTGAAGAATCCTTGGAGATAGAGAACAATGGAACAATTTTAGAAGGATAATGATTTAACTTGTTTTTTCATTAGATCTCTCTCATATAATGTTTCATTGGTATGCAGGATGTTTGTGTTGGCAACAACAATGAAGAAAAACTGAGAGGGGGGGGGGGGGGGTGAATCGGTTTTCACCAGATCAACAAACTTAACCACAAATACAAATTTGATAAATTGTAGTAACAACAAAGATAAGCAAATTGGAAGAACAACACATAACACCAAGATTTTGACATGGAAAACCCTGTTAAGGGAAAAACCATGATGGGAACTTACCCACAATAATATGATACTCTACAGTAGCATGTGAAAATATTACAATGGGGAATGCACATGCATTCAAGAACACTGCCTAGAGTTCACTACTCAAAAGATAATGAACCAAAAGGCTACAACCCTCAGGGAAGTCTCATTGAATTACAACAAGATTCAGACTACAATCCGAAATAAATGAACTGCAATAATAGCATCTCCAAATGCCTGATGCTAGTTTCAGTTAAGCACAATTGTCTACTCTACAACACCAATCTTTGCTCAATCACAATGTCGAAGGATGAATCACTTGTTTGCACATACACCACTCTTTTATAATCCATAAACAATCTTGATACCTAAATTACATGACAATATCACCTATTTATACAATTCATCAACCTTGACAACAAGATCGGCTAAACCCTCAACTCACAATTACAAAATTACATCACACGATACAAAGATTGACCACCAGACCAATATAATGATATACATGACATAAAATGGACCCAAATCAAGTCTCCAAACATGCAACACCACCGAAAATCACACCAAGATCAACCACAACACACTACATCACTAGGAAAACCACATAACATGAAAAACATCACCGATTCAAAAAAATCACCAAGAACGCGCACAACGATTGGATCGTCAAAACAAATAGGACACAATTAGGAAACACTAGAAAGTACGTTAGAATCATCAGTAATAGATGCACCAACACCACTTATCAAATCTTCATCGATCAACATCTGAACCTCAAGAATACTCAAATAAAAACAACTGTCACAAAGAAAGATAACTTGTGGAGCACCAAATCATGAACCATCTGAAATGAAGATACACGGGATCATCCCAAACAATCTCTTAAAAAATCAGCTCAAGATTTGATCACACTAGAATATATCAGAGGAAATACTAAACTTTGGAAAGCATACATCAGAAAAACAAACTGCAAAACCGGATCATATGATATGATCAATTAAGCATCCCAGATCGCCAAAACCAATACAGAAGAATATAATGATACTATAAATACTAAATATACCAAATCATGACCATAATAAACCAATCTAAAATCACTGGAGCAGAAATATATTGACATCAATGACAACAACATATCCTAGAAACAACAATGCCCAACAATCTCCCTCTTTGACATTGATGGCAACATATGAATGTGAAAAACAATCAATGCAAAGAAAGAAAACATCTCCAACAGACTCCCCCTAAGATCAAACAAATAAAACAATTTTTCACATGCTACTCTCCCCCTTTGACAACAATGCCAATGAACAAAAAACCAAACTCACTCTCCCTCATAAACACACTAACTATTCTAGCAGAGAAGCAACACTAACTCATCAATCTAGATAAAGATATGAGACTGTGAAGTCTACCGGATTGATGCAACTTAATGCATCTAGTTATCATCAGGAGGGGTAGATACCCCTATCTTGTCTCTCAAATAGACAAATGTATCTACAGGTAAAGGCTTAGTGAAAATATCAGCAATATGTTCCTTTGTAGATACATACTCCAACTTTACTTCCTCTTCACTGACTTTCTCTCTCATGAAATGATATTTGATTGATACATGTTTTGTCTTTTAATATTTCACATGATTCTTTGACATGTTAACAACACTAGAACTATCACAATATATGTCAATAGGCTCATCATAGATAACTCTGATATCCTTCAACATTTTCTTCATACAAACTACATGAGTGCAACTACCAGCATCAACAATGTACTCAGCTTCAACAGTAGATAAGGACACTGAATCTCATTTCTTACTAGCCCAAGAAACCAATTTCTTACCTAAAAAGAATGCACCACCGAAGGTACTCTTTCGATCATCAACATCACCAGCCCAATCAACATTAGTGTAAGCACATAACATGATGGTGCATTCACCGGTTAGGAGAGACCTCAAATAGATCAATCTGGACCAGTCAACAAGAGTAAACACAACAAAAACACAAGGATATGATGGAGGCAATGCAAAACTGAATGAATTATATCATAGAAAATGATTACAATCAATCGGTAACAGTCAGGTTATAGAAATTGGCTCACTGGCCTGCTAAAACATGCTTAATTATAGAACATGTCACAACCGGGACCTCAAATCTTCAGATCTATCTTCTATGTTCTATATCTTAACTGCTCTCTATTTTAACACTCAAGCACAATGATTTATACGATCCAAGGGGATCCGGTTGGCCCAAAAAAAAGGATCAAATGCCGAAGAACAAGACCTAATGTGTAAAAACAACAAGTTTGACCTCCGCCAAATAAATTCCTCCAAAAAATCTAAAGCATGAAGTGTAGATCAAAGGGAAGGTTGGCCACATGCTAAGGAACAACGAAATCAACGCTTAGGGCTCTGCAAGCTATGAAAGGGATCCAGTAGATTACAAATGCAAATAGGTCTAGGCAACCAGTACTAGAAAACTGTCTTGGAAATCGATAGCGATAACTTACCAGAAAAAGATCCTAATGCTCCGTGGTTTGGGAATAAGGTAGATGATCAAGTCTTCAAGAAAAATCCAACTCCTCGAGATCCGGTGAGCCAATGTCAGAAAATGTAGAATGAAATGCTGAAACTGCAAAATAGAAAGGAAATATTTTTGGTTGATGCAAGATTGCCAAGAACCGGGGATGCTCCTGCATCAGACATCCAAGGTTGTTGAAAAAGTGAGCCTCTCTCTTTGCTGGTTTAGAGGAAAACCAAGGCGGTCTACCTCTTCCTAAGAAATCCAAGATGAATCTTCAACTAGTATGTCCTTCCATTTTACAAGATATCCTTATATTGACTGCTCTAAGTACTATGCCCAATCCTACTGTCCAAAATGTCTTCAATCTGATCCAATTCCTTTTGAGGCAACCATTTTTCCAAGTTTGCAATATTGTCCTCATTGAATTCTAGTTCATGATATTGATGTAGGTTTGCAATGTTAAATATAGGTAAAATACTCAGACTATCCGATAACTCCACTTCATATGCATTTCTAGAACTAAACTTTCTCAAAATCTTGCAAGGTCCAAACTTCCTCATCTACAACTTGTTATAAGTTCCAACCGAGAATCTTTCTTTTCTCAGATACACCATCACTTCATCACCAACTTCAAATTCCTTATGTATCCTCTTCTTATATGATTTATCCTTATACTTGTTGTTCATGTCCTCCAAATGCTTCTTAGCTTGAATATGTAAGGTTGTCATGTGGTATGCAAATTCTTATTCTTTTGAACTTCTCTGGTCTTCATTGTTGATATCTCTTAATTCTGATATACCTGTAGGGTTTGCTCTGGTAACAATCTCAAAAGGTGTCCTTCCAGTACTCTTGTGTACTGAATTATTGTAAGCAAACTCTGCTTGTACAAGAATCAAATCCCAACTTCTGGTTTTGTCTCCAACTAAGCATCTTAACAAATTTCCCAAGCTTCGATTAACTACTTATGTCGGTCCATCAGTCTATGATGAAAAGTAGAACTGAACTTCAAATCTATCTTCATCTTCTTCCAAAGTGTTCTCCAAAAATAACCAACAAACTTAGTATCTCTGTCTAAAACTATGCTCTTAGGTAATCCATGCAATCTCACCACTTCCTTAAAAAATAAGTAAGCTATATGCATTGCATCTGATGTATTCTCACAAGGTATGAAATGAGCCATCTTTGAGAATCTATCTACTACTACAAATATATAATCATTCCCTCTTTGTGTTTTGGGCAATCCAAGTATGAAATCCATGCTGATATCTTCCCAAGGTCTCTCTGGTACTATCAAAGGTCTATACAATTTGACATTCTGACTACTACCCTTTGCAATTTGACAAACTCGACAACTTTGCACATATTTCCTAACATCCTTATGAATTTGGGGCCAAAAGTAATGCTCACTCACCACTACTACTATTTTATCAACACCAAAGTATCTAGCTAATCCTCCACTATGTTTCTTCTCTGTCATATTCTCCCTCATAGAGCTTTGAGGTATGCACAACTGAACTCATTTGAATAACATCCCATCATGAATGAAGTAATCCAACCACTTGCTTCTATCTACCGTAACCGGTTCTCTACATGCTCTCCAAGGTTATGCAAAATCTGGGTCATCATCATACAAGGTCCTCAACTCCTCAAATCCTAATACTATCACTCTCATCTCTGTCAACAAATTCCTTCTTCTAGTAGATGCATCAACAACTTTGTTATATTTCCCACTTCTATGCTTCAACATAAAGGTGTAACTCTGCAAAAATTCTACCCCTCATATGTCTTTGATTAAACTTACTTTGTCTGTTCAAATAATGAAAATCTTGATGATCTGTACACAACACAAACTCCTTAGGCAATAGTAAATGTCTCCACTTCTTCAAGGCTTGAACTATGGCATAAAATTTTGGATCATACATTGAGTATCTCCTTCGGGCATAATTCAATTTCTCACTGAAATAAGCTACTGCTCTCCCTTCCTGACTCAATATGGCTCCAATTGCAGTTCCACTTGCATCACAATCCGCTTGAAATACTTTGTTGAAATCCAATAAAGATAACACAGGATGATCGGTCACTTTCTGCTTCACCAGTTCAAAATTTTTGTTTGATCTAGTGGTCCACTTGAACTCCTTCCTATCTCCCCTCATTGTCTCAGTCATAGGGTTACAAACTAAACTGAAATTTTTGATGAACTTTTGGTAGAAACTAGCCAATCCATGAAATGATCTTACCTCTCCAATGCTTTCTAGTGTAGGCCATTCAATAATTGGTTTTACTTTCTTAGGGTCCATCTTCAAACCATCCTCAGATATCACAAATCCCAAATAGACTAATTCTTCCTTCATGAAAGTACACTTCTTAATATTTATCAGCAACATTTCTTCTCTCAACCTCTACAAAACTTGTCTTAAATGCAACAAATGCTCCTCTTTTGTCTTACTGAGAAGCAGAATGTCATCCAAATATACAATAACAAACTTACCCAAGAATTTCTTCAATACCTCATTCATCAGCCTCATGAAAGTACTCAGTGCATTAGTTAACCCAAAATGCGTCACCAACTACTCACATAGTCCTTCATTTGTCTTGAATGTTGTCTTCCACTCATCTCCTTCTCTGATCCTGATTTGATCATATCCAATATTCAAGTCTATCTTTGTAAAGTATTTGGCTCCACTCAAACAATCCATTATATCATCCATCCTAGGCAAAGGAAACCGATATTTCACTGTGATCTTGTTTATTACTCTGGAATCGGTACACATTATCCATTCTCCATTCTTCTTAGGTGCTAATACTGTTGGTACTGCACAAGGACTCTAAATTTCTCTAATCAAACCTTTCTTCAATAATTCTTGCACTTATCTATTCAACTATTCATTTTTGTCAGTGTCATCTGGTGTGCATCTTTGTTAGGCAAACTAGCTCCGGGAATCAGGTCCATGCAATGACTAATACTTCTCACAGGTGGTAATCCATCAGACACATTATCTGAAATGATGTCTTCATACTCTATTAGCAACTCTTTTATCTCTTCCAGTTGTTCTTCTTCATGGTCCAGATTCTCAATCTTCTTAGGAACTAAGGAAAAACGCATATTCTCATGTCTCATTCCATCCAGGAATTTCCTTTCATCCACCAAACATATTCTAGCATTCATTCAGATTTCACTTTTCAAAGGCTCCTCCAAGGGCAACAAGGTTTGCTTCATCCCATTGGCCACAATAGTGTATGTATTTTTCCTCCTATCATGTATTGCTTGTCTATCAAACTACCAATGTCTACCCAACATAAGGTGACAAATATCCATAGGTATAATATCACACAAGACTTCATCATGATAATTCCCAAATTTTAATTTCACCAAACATTGCTCACTTACTAACAACTTATGATCATCTTGAATCCATGCTATCTGATAAAGCTTAGGGTGTTTCAATCTTTCCAAATTCAACTTATTCACCATCTCTTTGGAAATAAGATTATTTGAGCTACCACTATCAATGACAAATTTACAACACTTATTGGATGCCTTGCATCTGGTCTTGAACAAATTTTTCCTCTGCAAGGGCTCTTCATCTTCTCTGGTATGACACAAATCTCTCCTCATCATCAACAGTTCTCCATCTTCTGGCTTATTAGCTGATCCAGTGGGGCTTTCTTCCACCACTGCTATTCTTCCGGTATTCTCTGTCTTCTTACATTCAAAAGCACGATGTCCTTCTCCTGCACACTTATAGAAAGTTCCTCTAAACACTCTCTTGTCTTGTCTTCTGTCATCTTTTCCAAAATTATCATTTTGGTAACCATAAGGTTCTCTTCTCTGGTAGAAATTTATATCATCCTTTCAGTATGAATTACCTTCTTTTCTTACTTCCTTGTCCTTGTTTTGATTTGTACAAGTTCCTCTTCCTCCAAAAAACCTTCCACCTCTACCTCTCTGTCTCTGCTAATGTCTTTTGTTCAACTTCTCTTATGCTTTCAAGGCATATTGGTAAGCTTCTTCAACACTCTACAATTTGATCAAACTGAGTTCATCTTGTATATACATCCACAATCCATTCAAATATCTTGCAACTTGTTCAACTTCATCATCAATATGTCTGGATCTGATATTCAACTTGTAAAATGCTTCAGTGTACTCCTTCACACTAGATTCCTTCTGCCTCAAATTTTGCAACTTCTGGAATAGATTCACTTGATAATCAACTGGCATAAATTTTAATTTGAAGTTAGCAACCATCTGATCCCTTGTCTTGATCTTCTCTTTACCTCTTCTTTGTCTATCAACTTGCAAATGATCCCACAAAAGATATGCATGACCTTTCAATTGGGTACAAGCATATTTCTCCTTTCTCTCTTCTGCGATGTTTTCAAAATAAAAACATTTTTCCATCTTTGAGATCCAATCCATCAATCCATCCGAATCCAACTTTCCATCATATTCCGGTGGGGTAAAATGAGATTTAGTATTCACCCTACTCAAAACCCTCAAAAAAATTTCTTTGTCTGGGTCAATCGCTGGTGGGTTTACTTATTTTGTCGAGGCTTCTTCTACTTTATCTTCACTCACATCTTCAATATGTGAGCCTCTTCTCTAGGCTGTCTCAACTGATTCCAACTAGGTTGCAATTCCGTGCAACATTTCCATCACAGTTTGGTTTGCATTCCCATGCGCTCCACCATTCCTATTTCCTCTTCGCGCCATCTTTACGCCAGTCCTTTGTAACTGCAGGTCGGATCCACAGTCCGCCACCCTACAACAAAATTTCTCTAGACAACACAATCTCCGGAATGAAAGCTCGATTTGATACCACTTGGCGCAGTCACTGGTTAGGAGGGACCTCAAAGAGATCAATCAGGACCGGTCATCAAGTGTAAACACAACGGAAACATAAGGATATGATGGAGGCAATGCAAAACTGAATGAATTATATCATGAAAATTGATTACAATCAACCGGTAATAGTCGGGTTACAAAAACTGGCTCACTGGCCTGCTAAACATGCTTAATTACAGAATAGGTCACATTCAGGACCTCAAATCTTCAGATCTATCTTCTATGTTCTATATCTTAACTTCTCTCTATTCTAACGCTCAAGTACAATGATTTATATGATCCAAGGGGTTCCGGTCGGCCCAAAAAAAAGGATCAAATATTGAAGAACAAGACCTAACATGTAGAAACAACAAGGTCAACCTTCGCCAAAGAAATTCCTCTGGAAAATCCAAAGGATGAAGTGTAGATCAAAGGGAAGGTAGGCCACATGCCAAGGAACATCAGAATCAATGCTTAGGGATCCGGAAACTATGGAAGGGATCCGGTATATTTTGGTAGATTACAAATGCAAATAGGTCTAGGCAACCGGTACCAGAAAACTGTCTCGGAAACTAGTAGTGATAACTTGCTGGAAAAAGATCCAAATGCTCCGTAGTTTGGGAATAAGGTAGATGATCAAGTTTTCAAGAAAAAATCCAACTCCTCGAGATCCGGTGATCCAATGCCAGAAAATGCAGAATGAAATGTTGAAACTACAAAACAAATAGAAAAACATAAAGGAAATCATTTTTGGTTGATTCAAGATTGCCAAGAACTGGGGATGCTCCTGCATCACATAAAATCATCATTCCTTGGATAACACAAATAATAATCCATAGTTCCTTTCAAGTATCTAAATATCCTCTTCACAACAGTGACATGAGTCTCTTTCGGATCAACTTGATATCTAGTAGCCATGCACACAACATGCATAATGTTCGGTCTAGTATGAGTAAGATATAGAAGTCCACCAACCATAGATCTGTACAAAGACTGATTAGCTTTTGGAGATTCATCATTTTTAGACAATTTACAACTAGTTACCATAGGAGTTCCAACCGTTTTTTAGTCATCTAACCTAAACTTCTTCAACAATTCCTTCACATATTTAGTTTGAGATATAAAAATACCTTTTCTAATCTGTGAAATCTGCAAACCTAAGAAAAATTTCATCTCTCCTATCATAGACATCTCAAATCATTTTTGCATATCACTAGAAAACTTCATTCTCAAGTCTCATCTCCTCCAAAGATAATATCATCAACAAAGACCTCAACAATCAAGGTGTTATCATTCTCAATCTTAAAATACAGATTACTATCAGCAGTACGTTTATTAAATCCCAATTTCAGCAAGTACTCATCCAATCTAGCATACTAGGCTCTAGGGGCTTGTTTCAATCGATAAAGAGATTTCTTTAGTTTACATACCATATCACCATCATTTGATAATGAAAATCCATTAGGTTGCTCAATGTAGACTTCTTCCTCAAGATCACCATTCAGAAAAGCTGACTTGACATCCATTTGATATACCTTGAAATCTTTAGAAGCAGCATATGCAATCAATAGTCTAACAACTTCAAGTCTGGCTACCAGAGAAAAAGTCTACTTATAATCAATTCCTTCTTTATGTAAAATTCCTTTGCATACTAGTCTTGCTTTATTTCTAACAACTTCACTGACTTCATTCAATTTGTTCTTGAATACCCATTTAGTGCCAATCACATTCTTATCTTTAGGTCTAGGCACAAGCTCCCATGTGTTATTATTTTCAATTTGATTCAACTCTTCTTCCATAGCCCTCATCCAATTTTCATCTTTTCAAGCTTCAACAAAACCTTTAGGTTCAATTTTAGAAATTAAACATCTTCAACAACTAACCTTCTTCTAGTCATCACATCTTTATTTTTATCTCCAATAATTTTTTTTTTTCAGAGTGATTCAATCTTACATACCTTAGAGTCTTTTGATTACTCTGATTGTTCAGGTTCCTACACCTCTCCACCGACAACAACAACATCCATATTAACAGTCTCTATCAAATCATTCTGGTTCAATTCTTTAGTTTGAATAGGATTTAGAACAATGTGATGATTGTCATCATATCCACAAGCTTTGATGCCTTTTTCATAGTTCTCATAAATCTTCACATTTGCACTTTCCACTATCTTTCTTAGTCTCTTATTGTAGCACTGGTAGGATTTTCTCTTTGTTGAATATCCCAAGAAGATCCCTTCATCACTTCTAGCATCAAACTTTCCTATATCCTCATCCCTTTTGTTAAAACAATTGCTACCAAAAATTCTAAAATATCTCACAGTAGGAACATGACCAAACCATAGCTCATAAGGAGTCTTACCAGTATCACCTTTAATATGAACTCGGTTGAATGTGAAAATAACAGTGCTAATATCTTATCTCCAATAGATCTTCAGAACATTCCCTTCAATCAACATAGTCCTTGCAACATCCAAAACAATTTTGTTCTTCCTTTCAACAAATCCATTATGCTGAGGGGTTCTAGGAGCAGATAATTGTCTTCTAATCCCATGCTTCTCACAAAATGAATCAAACTCACTGGAACAAAATTCTCCTCCTCTATCAGATCTCAAACATTTCACCTTCAATCCAGTCTCAGTCTCAACCTTAGCTTTGACTATTTTAAATTTGTTCAATGCTTCAGATTTCTCCTTCAAAAAGACAACCCACATCATCCTGGAATAATCATCAATTAGCAACATAAAATATATGTCACCTTGCACACTTCTAACATTTGTAGGTCCACATAGGTTAGTATGCACAAGATCTAGCAATCCATTAGATGTAAATTGCTTGCTCTTAAAATAAATTCTTGTTTTCTTACCCAACTGACATTCTTTACATACCAGATTAAGAGGCTTAACAATTTTAAGCAAATGTCTAACAACTTGAATAGAACTGATCTTAATCATTGAATCAAAGTTAACATGACACATTATCCTATGCCACAACCAACTTTCATCAATCTGAGCAATCAAACAACTTTTCTCACCAACATTCAAATGAAAAATATTATCTTCAGTCTTAGTTCCAAATACAATCTCTATACCGGAGGCATTTAGGATCTTGCATATACCATTCTTGAATTGTAAATCATAACCTTTATCAACCATCTATCCAACACTCAAAAGATTATGCTTCAAACCTTGAACATATAGAACATCATCGGTATTATGCTTACCATCAAAGGAAATAGAACCTCTACTATGGATCACACAGGCTTTGTCATCTCCAAATCTTACTATTCCACCATCATACCTTTTGCATATTCACAAATTTTCTTTTATCACCAGTCAAATGATGTGAACAACCGTTGTCAATCACCCATTCATCTTTTTCTTCAACTTTAGTAGCCAAAGCTTTCCCCTCAATAGTGCAGCTTGTGGAATCAATAGGCACCGGTCCATCTTCTTTGATAGCAATAAACACAACTTCATCTCCTTCTGATTCTTCATCTATAACGCCTTCATCAGCAACATAGTAACAATTCCTCCTGATGCTTATACTTCCAGTTAGGCTTTTAAGACGTATCATACTTCTCACGCTTCTCATATCTATCATTTCTATCATGCTTATCAAATTTATCATGTCTATCATACTTAGACATTCTTTTCGGGCATCTAGAAGAAAAATTTCCTACCTTATTGCAAGAGAAAGATTTCAAGGGAAATTTTCCATCATACTTATCGGCTCCCTTAGATAATCTCTAGGCAATCAATGCTTCAAGATCATCCAATTCTCTTTCTCACTCTTCTATTTCTCTTCTCTCTCTTTCATATATGGATATTCTGCATTCTTCAGGGTCATACTTCTTCTTTCCGGACACATATGCTTTAACTGCTATCTTAGACTTTCCATGTGATTGACCAAATTTGCTCAGTTCAAATGCATCAATCTTTCCAACCAGCATATCTCTAGTCACAATAGTCACACTCCAGATCTCATCAATAGCATCTACCTTATGTTTGTAAGCAGGAGGCAAAGATCTCAACATCTTAGCAACAATTTCATCTTCTTCAAGGGTTGCATCGACACATCTGATACCTAGGATAAGATCATTCACCTTGGCCATGAAAGTGTTTATGTTCTTATCTTCTCCCATCTTTAGTATCACATATTTCCCTTTCAAACTCTATAACTTAGCAACTTTTACTTGTTTATCTCCTTCATACAAGGTTTCAAGATTCTCCCAGATTTCATGAGCAGTCTGAAGTCCCATTACATTGGTCATCTCCGAATCAGTCAGGGCACTCAGCAATGCTTCCTTCACTCTAATATTATTTTTAGCTTCCTTAATCTCATTAGCAGTAATTGGTCCATTTCGAGGAGCATAATAGACATTCTATGTAATCTTCCAATAGTCTTCTCCAAGAAACCTCAAGTGCACCTCTATCCGATTCTTCCATATAGCATAGTTACTTCCATCAAATCTCAGACTCTCCTTCTTAAAGATAACACTTCCACTTCCAGTTGCCATCCCAAATCTCCTCAAGTGGGTAAGCTTCTTCCAGAGGATCTAGCTCTCATACCAATTGTTGGGAACAAAAACGAAGGAAAACTAAGAGTGGGGGGTGAATCCATTTTCACCGTTTCAATAAACTTAACCAAAAATATAGATTTGATAAACGAAAACAACAACAAAGATAAGAAAATTTGAAGCACAACACACAACGCCAATATTTTGACGTGGAAACGCTGGTTAAGGGAAAAACCACGATGGGAACCTACCCACAATAGGATGATACTCTACAGTAGTATGTGAAAACATTACAATAGGGAATGCACATGCATTCAGACACACTTCCTAGAGCTCACTACTCAAAAGATAATGACCCAAAAGGCTACAACCCTCAGGGAAGTCTCACTGACTTACAACAAGATTCAGACTACAATTCAAAAGAAATGAACTGCAATAATAGCATCTCCAAATGCCTGATGATAGTTCTGGTTAAGCACAATTGTCTACTCTGCAACACCAATCTCTGCTCAATCACAATTTTGAAGGATGAATCACTTGTTCGCACATACACCACTCTCTTATAATATAGACACAACCTTGATACCCAAATTACATGACAATATCACCTATTTATACAATCCATCAACCTTGACAACAAGGTCGACTAAACCCTCAACTCACAATTACAAAATTACATCACACGATACAAAGATCGACCACCGGACCAATATAATGATATACATGACATGACATGGACCTAAATCAAGTCTCCAAACATGCAACACCACCGGAAATCACGCCAAGATCAATCACAACATGCTACATCACCAGGAAAATGCATAACACGAAGAAAATCACCGATTCAATAAAATCACCAAGAATGTGCACAACGATCAATGCAGATCGTCAAAACAAATAGGACACAATTATAAAACACTTGAAAAACACGTTAGAATCATCAGTAACAGCTGCACCAACAACACTTATCAAATCTTCATCGATCAACATCTGAACCTCAAGAATACTAAAACAACAACAACTGTCATGAAGAAAGATAACTTGTGGAGCACCAAATCACAAACCATATGAAATGAAGATACATAGGATCTTCCTAAACAATCTCCCAAAAACTCAGCTCAAGATTTGATCACACTGAAATATATCAGAGGAAATACTGAACTCTGCAAAGCATAGATCAAAAAAACAAATTGCAAAACTGGATCATAAGATATGATCAATTAAGCTTCCCAGATCACCAAAACCAATACAAAAGAATATAATGATATTATAAATACTCCATACACCAAATCATGACCACAATAAACCAATCTCCAATCACTGGAGTAAAAATATGTTGACATCAATGACAACAACATATCGTAGCAGTAACAATGTCCAACAGTTTGTGCTCTTGATTGACTAACCCTCCTTTCCTGCATACATTTTTGGCGCCCACCGTGGACAACCCACTATTTAATAAAATTTTCTACAGGTTTCACGTAGCCCAGAAACATAAAGGTTTTAGCGCATTCGACAATTCTCCTAGCACATCTAACAAATTTTGTAACGCATTTAAAAATTTTGTTGGCGCATTTTATCCATCTTGTAGCACTTCTAACACATTTTGTAGTGCATTTGATATCTTTTGCAACTCCTTTCACACATTCAATTATGCATTTGATATCTTATGTAGCACCTTCAACTTGTTATATGGTGCATTAGGCATATTCTGTAGCGTATCTATTTTCTGTTTTAGCGCATTTACATTAGATAGTAGAAAATTTTGTAGCACAGATTTGAAATTTAGGCTTGTGAGCCCACCATCATAACTGACTTGGTTGAATGATTTTGCAGGCGTTTAATGTTTTTTGATGGGTCCAAGGAGGTAGTCTAGAATTCTAGATTTATTTCTTTTTAGTTTTCATTTTACAAAGGGGCTTAAAAAGAATTCATTTTTTATTTTTGGAAAGGGCTTAAAAAGGACCTCACTTATCAATTGGTGCTTAAAAAGAATCACACTTTCTTTCTTGCAAAGGATTAAAATAACAACAATCAAAGCTTTCCTTTTTGCAAGTAGATCACACTTGCTTTGGTGTATTCTAAAAAGAACAAGGCAATTTTGTTTTCAAAAGGGTAAAAAGAACAATCACATTGTATTTTTCAAGTTAAAAAGAACAAGCCACTTGTTGTGTCATCAATTTTAAATTGTTATTGCAAAGTGATTCAAAATTTTTCAAAGGTTATTTTTGCAATTTTTTGGAACAATTGCTATGTTGGATTAAAAGGAACACCACGTTTGTTGGAGCAACATCTCCAAATAGCTATTAGATCACCATTGCAATGAAGGATTAAAAAGAACAACTTGTATTCCATGTATTCAAGGTGATAGGTATATGCTCTCCCCTTAATTGGGTGATCAAAAAGCCAAACTCACTATTTACTTAATTTCTTTCATTTCTTGCAATACGATAACACCTTTAGCATTCTTGCCCTCTCAAGAAGCCCATAAGGTTGGTGAGAGGGGAATGACTAAAGCCAAGTAATCCAACCCACAATAATCAAATGTGGATGTGATGAAAATCATGTCCAACAGTAGTTTTGCATTGATAGCCTTCCCCCAATGTCTTTGAGATACATAAAGCCTTTGTTCTAAAGGTTGGGAAGCCTCCTAAGGGAGTTTATCTTTGATGCACCGAACAAAACCCTTTCTATGAACCTTTGAACTAGAATCCTCGCTGAGTCAGTTATCCAAACATTGGTAATATCATAGTACAAGGGTGGGCAAGAATCTATCCCTAAGACACTTAGCATACATCTCCCAAGAAAATGATCCAATTGAGGAGCAATCCTCTCTGGTTCAAATTCTGGACAAAGGCAAAAAAAATGGGTGCACCTTAGGGTGTGACATGACTGTTTCAGCTGAAGGAGTATCCGGTTGTGGGCTATGGTTTTATTAATGACCCTTGAGATTAGTGAGTCTGATTGATGTGCATTCTTGTTCAAAACCAATGAAAACAAAAGAGGATTTGAAAAGATCTTTAAAAACATACACTTCATGTTTAGATTAAAGACAAATTTGATATTGTGTTCATGAGTGTTTTCTGTATTCTTGTTAGATATCACACAAACATCTTGCAAAAAAATCCAACAAATTAAAAATCACTTCAAAATTTGCAAAAATCAGAAAATCCCATAGATTGGTGCATTTGACCATTTCTGTAGTGCATTTGAGGATTCCTCTGCCGCATTTGACTTATATGTTAGTGCATTCAACCAAAATTGTAGCGCATTTGATCAGTATAGTGGCGCATTTGACATTTGAAGTAGCGCATTCAACAACAGTGTAGCACATATACTTTGGCGCATTTGCGATAGAGGGTGTTTCTAGGATAAATCTAAGAGATCTAAAACTTGATTCAGATACCCTTTTAGGTTTTGTTTCGGATCCAATTGTTACACACAAGATTTCTTTAAACAAAATAAGAGGATATCAACTAGTGATCTAAGTTTCACAATTTCAACCAATATCAACATCAAATACTTAGCTAGTTATCCAAGTTAGTCAAATCAATGTAGTTTCTAATATCAAAATAAATCATCCTTCATTGGGGAACTTCATTACATCATTTGATGCAATTATTCATATGAATAGGGGAATATCAAACCTTGTATTCGAGTTAATAAGCTTGGGTGTCAAAACAAGGTATTTGTTCTTAAATCAACCTATCCAAAATTGAAACTTTGATCGCTCGTATGACCGCCCCTCGACACTTAAAGAGGAAGAATCTTCGTTAAAAGATTGATTTAAAGAAGAAATAACCTAGTCAAAATATCTTTAAGAAAACAAAGTTTCTCTACATAAACCACAAACTCCTTCTAAAGCATCACACTTTATTGCATTGTTTCCATAACTATCTACATGGTCAAGGCATTGAGTTTGACGAAGAATCCTTGAAAACACGCCCCTTCACAGAAAGGTTGTCACTATCACAATGTCTCAACAAAGGAGGAAAGATCAATTTGGCTTATCTACCCAAAGATCTAATCATTGATTGAATCACATTTCAAGTAGATCATTCAGATGCATGGCTTTACTCGATCTCAAAAGCGTAAAGAGCAAGAAGCAGAACTTGAATCAAGCATGGGGTATAGAGAAGCCAACCCCTTCTATGAATATTTCCATACCGATGAAGATGATATCACAGAGGACCTAATTGAAGAGGCCCAATGACACGTTGAATTCCAAAAACTTATGGAAAAACTTATAGAATCTGACAAGGAAAAATACTTGCTCATGCTAGCAATCAAGGGTGTGAAAATCCCTGCAGATTTTCACATGGAGAAGTTAAGGCAAACACATCACAAAAAAAGAGAAGAGCCAAGAACACATCACCATGATAATTAGGATGAAAATGACCCTATGGCTAACATCACACAAAAACTCCAATCTCTTCTACAACAGATGCAAGACATACAACAAGGGACAATAAGAAGATATTCCTTGGAGGATATTTTTTAGTACCCATTCGATAGAAGTTTGAACATGATACCATTTCCACCCAATTGCGAAATTCCCAAATATGACAAGTATAATGGAAAAAATGACCCCCAAGATCATGTAAGGGATTTTTTTCCATGAGTTTGGAATTCACACATAATGACACCTACATGATGAGATTATTTCCAAGAAGTCTAGGTGGACAAACTATGGAATGGCTCCCAAAACTCATGCCGGCTGTAAAGATCATTTGAAGGATTAGTGAGAAAATTTGTGTCACAATACTCTTACAATATCCCACATGAGATAACCATGCTCGATCTTTGCAATACCAAAAAGAAAAACAACGAGCCATTCATGACATTCCTACAAAGACGGGGACAATTGATTTCTAGATACCCCATCAAAAACCTGAAAAGGAAAAGATGAATATATTTATTGACAATCTTAGTAGTGAAATGAGTTATCAACTCCATTTGCAATGTCCACCTAGCTTCCAGAAATTGATCGATAATGGTATTAAAATATAAGGGGCCTTGATGAAAAAGGATTTTTGAAATTCATTAAAGAAGGCACCAGTTCTTCAAACAACTACAATTACAACAACAACTACAATAACAAAAATCACAACAACCCTGACATGTCCAAATTTTGGACAAAGAACAAGAATATCGTCAATGATGGTGTAGTCAACACTCACATTATGAAAGAAAAATAACCAGTATTGAACTTATCAGGCATTACACCAACCGACAATCAAGGAAACAATAACACAAAACCATCTCCTACACCATATCAAAGGAAATTCACTCCTTTGGAACAATCACTTGAATCAACATTTAGAGAACTTTTGGCAAACAAACTCTTCACATTGCATAAAACAAGGTATTTTGAACCATAAGTCAAACCATCATGGTGGAATGATGCACATCATTATGAGCATCATAGAAGCAAAGGTCATTAGACCAATGATTACCTAAGATTGAAGAACTTGGTTCAAGATCTACTATACAAGGGTGACATAACAGTAGATGGACATAAAACCGATGATCATGAAGCATTTAAAAATTACCTCCCCAATTATGACAAGGGAACAACATCATCCTCAAACAACAAGGGGGCCCGCATAAATCATGTATACGACAATGTCATCAATAACACATCAGTATATGAAAATCATGTCAATGTCATTAAGATCAAAGACAAACAAGAGTAAACCTTGGTAAATGTGAATACACAGGCCCAATCCAAGTATGTATTGAAAGGAAGCACCTCCAAAGCATCTACTCCTCCAAAAAATCAATACAACTTGGCAGATCAATTGGAAAAAACACCATCCCAATTATCAATACTAGAGCTTCTCAATATTTCACCAACACACAAGGAGATATTAGAGAGAGCTCTCGTACACACTATGGTTCCAAACAACTTGGATATTGATTGAGTCCAAGCCATGGTGGGGCATTTCTGCTCTTCATAGTACCGAATAGTCAATTCACTTGTTCGCAGATATAATACTCTCATAGATCATAAACTCAACCACAAACATAGATCATAAACTCAACCACAAACATAGATCTTACATGATTACAACACATACAAATCATCAACCTTAACTCCAAGGTCGGTTCAATACATAGGACCTAATTACAAAATTACATCACTCAATACATAAATCAATAACCAGACCATTACAATGTCAGCAAGGACATAGCATGGACCCAAATCAAATCCTCAAACATGCAACACCACCAAATAACTCGCCAAGATCATCCGTAACACACAACAACCATTGGGTTGGCCAAAAGTCATATAACATGAAGAATACCACCAAACCAATAAAATATCCAATACCATGCACAATGAACAATGTGGACCACCAAAATGAATAGATCATGATCAGTGAACATCAATAAGCAACGCGAATTCCTCCACAATAACTGCAATAACTCGCATAACTAGAATCTTCATTATTTCACCATTGGAGCTCAAGAACACCAACATAACTTGCTGACAAACTGAAAGATACACATGTGAAGTTCTAAATCATGAATCATCCGAATTGAGGACACACATGAATATCCCAAACACTCTCCAAAATCCACACAACATAAAGAGTCAATTCCAGAGCAATACAAACCAAATACCACAACTTTGTAATATAGAACCAACAGAAAAACCAACCATCACACCAGATCACATAACTCAATCAAATCAACTTTCGGAGCACTCAAACTCATACTGAATCAACTAGAGATAAGCATCTAAAAACCCATTAAACTGCATCATCATATTTGCAACTAAACCAACTCTCTGCAACACAGGAGCACAAGAGCACATGAATATGTTGACATCAATGACAACAACACATTGCAACAACTCTAATATCCAGAAAGTACTTGTTTCTTCATACATTGATTTATTCTCTTGGCATGGGGTATGAGTTTTTATATGCATGGGAGATTCTTTGATGGATACCATGTTTTGGCATGGTGGGATTGGATGTTGAATGGGACTCTCTTGAGTGAGTTTGATTGGAAATGGAGCATATGGTGGCATTGGTTCTAGAATTTTTGAATCATGGGAGGAATTTATATCAAGAATTGAATTAGCTTGGTTTTCTATTTGTAGATAGCCCTTGAGGGTAAAATTGGAAGGTATTGATGGAGATGGTGGGGATTATTGTTGTAGAGATATAGGGGATGAAGAAATGATGGGATAAATGGAGGCTACTTGTGGGCCAACCTCTTCATGGGAGGTAGGTATGTCATTGGTGTGATTATTTTGGGATAAGACATTGCTATACATAGGTGGATGATTTTGATCATGCTTAGAAAATGTATCTTTCCACATGATTAATTCCTCATTAAGTGAATTATTAAGATGTTCTTCAATAGTAATGTCACCTTGATCAATAAGGTCCCGAGTGAGATTTTTCAATCTTGAGAAATTGAAAGTTTTATTTCATTTATTTCTATGGTATTCATAAAATTCATTATCATTCCACCACGAGGGTTTGAATATAGTTCAAATGTTGTAGACTCGAGAAGTATGATAAGATTGGAGGAAACAAGTTTCTTCAAGACTGGTTCTATAGGTTCTCCAAGATTCATCTATTTGTGTCCTCGCGTCTTGTCAATGTTTACTATAAGGGTTTTTATAGATTATAAATATGTGAGTAGTTTTGAGTAGTTGTCATGGGTATGGATGTGGGGGTAAGGTTAGGTAATGTGTTTGTGGAGAAGGTATCTTTTTGTGAGATGGGAGGTGGTATGTTGGGTTATTGGTAGGAAGAATTTATGAATTTCAAGTTTATTGGTGATGTGGAGGTTTTGACTCTACTAATTTTTATATTTTCAATTTGTATTCCAAGCTTTGTAATTCTAGAGCTAATATATCTATTTGTGATGGCATAATAAAGATGGTTCTTGTTTGGCAACAATAGGTTTCTGATAGTTTTGGGACATGTTTAGGCCAAATATTACCATAAATGATCCAACCACTAAGCCTAGATCTACTAACTAATTCAACAAACAATCAATAGAGAACTAAAAATGCATGCAAATAACATGAAATAAACAAAATATGCCTTCACATGCAAGAGAGGTTTGTCTTCATTGTTCTCTTATCCTCCATGATCTTGTATTTGACAGTGTTTTCTCTCATATTCATATGCACCAATGACTCAAGGAAGAATAGATCACAAATGGATGTGGTTGTAATGATGTAAGGCTATGATTGTGATGATGTATGATCTAGATTGATTTTAGCATTATTTAAGTATGATAAGAATAGTATATTTTTTATTATAATGAAAAGAAGAAACCTCTTTTATATAAATATCAAAGAGAATTAAGGGTTTAGATTAAGAGGTTAAAATATTAATGGTCATGATCACATAGATTAAAGAGAATCAATAGGACTGAAGGGTAGGTAGAGATGAATGGAGGAGATTAAGAGGTGGAAACATAAAAGATAAGGGTGGATAGGATTAAAAGGTTAGTTTGAAATGAAGGGATATGTTTAAGTGGCGAGTTGACTTTGGAGAAAGCACAAAGTGAATGAAGAGGAAATTGAGACTTTCAAATGCCTGTGAATTTGGATTATGATCCATGTAAACAAGTTGGAGAGATAGGATTAAAGAGGAAAAAGGTACATGAATTAATTAAATAAATAAAAGTATTTATTAAATAAAATATTTATTTAATTTAGAAAGAAGAGACTTAGTGAGTTAATTAAATAAATAAAATATTTATTTAATTAATAGTGGAAGAGGCTAATGAATTAATTAATTAAATAAATATTTATTTAATTAAGGACAAGTTTAAGTGTCTACAAGAATGATGTTTTATCATGAAACATATAAAATTGTGCCCATGGAATGTCATTACATAGTGCGAGGATGCCACATAAATTCTACATCATTTGTACAAAAAGAACAATGGGGGATCCACATACCTAGAATTCGTATGAGTATATGCTAATTATGTATATCATGAGAATTAAGTCATTGTAGAGTCATCATTTGTTATACATAATGGAATACCAAGTATTGTTAAACACTTTTGGATGTAGAGAGGCAGGGGAGGGGTGAATCAACATATATTAAATCCTAACCATTTATTCATTCCAATTATCATATGTGCATAAGAAAATAATAAAAAGCAAAAACATCAATCAAATAATGACACAAAGATTTTACATGGAAAAACCAATGAGGGGAAGACCATGGTGAGAACTATCACACTATATGAAAAATTAATTACAAAGTTTTAGGCTCTAGACCAAGAAAGCTTATTGCTCTTGATTTGGACTTATAGGCTAAGTGGTGTAGGAGCACCCAAAGACACAAATCAAGCCTAAAAGAGTCTAATATCACCCATGAGATTAAAATTATCATATGCAATAGGTTGATATGTTTGTGAGTCAATAAGACCCAATTGATGCAAGACATTGTCATGGTTGCATTTTATAAGCCACCATGGACAAATGACCATGTGGGTCAGTAGGAGTCTAGGCATGATTCAGGAAATAAATATTAGTCTTAGAATAATTATAACAATCCTTGGAATAGGCCGAATACACCTTGGAGTCGCCAAATTTGAAAAGTGCAAGTTGACAACTTTTGTTGTCATTGCAAAATGTTCTAAAAAGGGGTAACTAATCCTCCAACAGTTCCAAAGTTTGAAAAGTAGTTGGAAACCATTGGGGAGGCTATATGAGGCCCACTTGGATCGATTCTAGGGTTTTTTTTACTATTGTTATTGAAGTTGTTGAAATTGGTGATGTTTTGGAGTTTGGAGCAATACAATATACTTGGAGTTTTCTGAAATTTTGTGTGTTTGATGTTCATTTCTGATCGGTACGGATTGGTGGATGCTTGAAACTAATTGGATGAGTTAGGTAAGTCTCTTACCTTTCATTTGAATCAATTTTGAGGTATTTAAATAGTTGGGTTGTAGAGATCCATGAAAACCTATCTAGACTGGTCACAAACCTTGCCAACACCTAGGGTTTCACTGTAAAGATGCCCTGAATTTGACATTTTCACTAGAGGAACAAACAAATTATGGGAAAATGTTAGAGGGTCCATTATACCATAAGATTTTGGTGTTGGTTTTCAGGAAGGATCCAAGCCCGAAGAGATTGAATTGACCCTAGGTGGGCATCTCTATGTGACTGCCTGAACTAAAGAAGTGAAAATCACTTGCAGTAGGAAAAGGAGATGGGATCAAGTCCTAAAACCTTGTATTTGGTGGTTTGACACCTTACTTCACCTTGTAGAAGTGTTGGTTTAGTCAGGGGACTAATACAAGGGGTACTTACTTTGGAAATTAGGCCTAATTGGCTTAATTAGGTCTGGAAGGACAGTAAGGATATAGACCTTTTCAAACTTGGGGTTAGAGTCTAGACTTTGGAGAATTGTGTAACTTTATAAAGGGTATCTGAATCTTCCCTTAGTTTTTCTTGTCCGTTGGAATTTTATTAAGTTGTGTGTGGAGAACTCAACCGGTAGGGCTACTAGACAAATATGATAGTTGTGAAACAAGTACCCCCTAAACCATTTGAAAGTCAAGTATTATGGATTTTTTGTGTGGGTTGGACCACCAATAGACAAAATCCTATAGGTTTCCATCCCAACGGTATCAGAAGATTGTTTGCCATTCACACAAGGGTAGAGTGTTTTCATCCCACCGGTACCGGAATATACTAATCCGGTATGGATCTAGTCACACAAATTCTTGTGTGAGTTGAGAACTTAGTATGTGTGTTGTTTGACACCTTTAACGAACAAAACAACTTGATTTGGGCATAGGAGTAGTGGGTGAGAGAAGGTTATCACCTAGTTTGTTGCCTGGCTTTGCATCATATTGGTATCAAAGCTCGAGTTGGATCACTTGGGGAAATTGATTTTTGGTGTATGTTCGTGAAAGGAAGTGAGGGAGAGGCTAGCAACATGCCTCCTAAGAGTATGTCTCAATATGCCATCAAGAATTTTTTTGAGGAGATGTTTGAAAACAGAGTGAGGGAGTTAGAGAAGGCCAAGGGTAAAGGAAAGGAGGGTGAATGTGACTCTGATGGAGAATAAGAACAGGGGGGAGAAGAAGAAACCCCAAGGAAAGAAGATGAGTTACTGGTAGACCAGAGAGCATTTATTGAGGTCCTAAAGTCCATTGGCAGAGAATCCTCACTAGGTAAAGATGAGATCCCTATGTTTAGTGGGAAAACGAATGAAAAAGAAGTGATGGATTGGATTGAGGCATTGAACAACCATTTTGAATGCAAGGAGACCCATGAGAATAAGAAGGTTATCTTTGCTAAGTCCAAGATGAAAGGAGCAACACACACTTGGTGGAATTACCTCAAAGGCAAGAGGGTGAAGGAAGGTAGAGGTATGATAACCTCATGGGATAGAATGTTGGCAAAAGTGAAGGCGCAATTCATCCCAATAGACTATGAAGTCCAAGTCTACAAGAATTTACAAGGTTTGAGACAAAAATACCTTTATGTGAGTGCATATACCGAGGAGTTCCATAGGTTGAGTCTAAGGACCAAAAACCATGAGGAGGAACCAGAGAAAGTGGCAAGATATCTTAGTGGATTGAAATATAGTATCCAAGATGAGATCAACATACTAGCACCTGAGACAGTAAACAAGTGCTTTCAACTAGCACTAAGGGTAGAGGAGAAGTTAAAGAGAAAGAATGATCAGAATAAAAGAGGTAGAGGGGGCATAAACTTTAGAGGCAAAGGCCCTATGAATGGTAGAGGACAGAGTCCTAGGCCACAAGGAGAGGCTAATCAAGAAAGTCAACATGGAGATGGTAACACAAGAGGGGGTTTCAGAGGAAGAAGACCCAATCATAGAGGTAGATTTGGTGGAAGAAGCTCGAAGCCTTTCAGATGTTACAACTGCAATCAAGTAGGTCATACTGCAACCAAGTGCCCTAAGAAGACCGGATCAAGCTCCCAAGGACAGAGGATAACTCATTTGGTTCAAGACATTGATTATTAGAGTGTCGATTCGCCTGATTCCTATGGACTTCTAGAGAGAGGAGAAGCCTTGATGATGAGGAGAAAATTGTTGAAGGTACCAAGCAATATTTAACCTCCACAAAGGAAGGAAGACACTCTTCTGGACCACATGCAAAGTAGGAGGCAAGGTATGCAAGGTTATAATAGATTCAGGTTCAACGGAAAATTTAGTATCTTTAGAAATGGTAGAGAAACTAAAATTGAGAAGATTTCCTCATCCATTTCCATATAAAGTTTCTTGACTTACTAAAGGAAAACAAACCTTGGTAGAGAAGCAATCATGGGTTGAATTTCAGATAGGAGCATACAACGACAAAATTTTGTTTGATATTGTTGAGATGGATGCCTATCATCTTCTTTTTGGGAGGCCATGGCAATATGACCTCAAGGCCCGTCATGATGGACACAAGAACACCTACTCCATCACCAAAGATGGAAAGCTGATTGAATTGATACCCCTTCCTGATAATAGTGAGGATCAGAAGGAGAAGGAGGCCAAGATCATGGTCATGGAAGGTGTGTGCGGGAAAAGTGGTGCAATGAAATAGTAATTTCAGTCTCAAAAAGGTCCACACACCAATGGGACTCTTGGTGCAAGTTATGGAGCTATATTGAATATCTAAACTCCCCAAGGGATGTTCTGTTGTTCTCTATCTCACAGGATCCCTCAAGTCAATGCCTTTTCTCTAAGATCACTGAGCAAAGTGACTTCACGAATGACAACTCCAAGAATGAGGGATGCTTGATCAACTTAATATGAATGCATTCCTAGTTATGCATGATATTAAATCTAATATGATTTAAACTAGCATGGATATGATGATAAGATAAAAGATTAGTAAAAGTCTATCCTAACATGATATACTAGTCTAATATGAGAATGCTATTATAATGGAAATGCTTCTTAACATGCTTATCAAGATGATTTATACTCAAAGAGAGGCTAAATGCTTGATTTAAAATCATTGTGGATGTATGAAATTTAGATGCTTAGTAAAATGTCTATAAGTTTGATACTAAAGACTTGGATATGGAAATGAAGAATGAGAGCTCTATTTATAGGAAAAATAGGGCAATGGATGGTCAAGATTGGATAATCTTAACAAGGGCCAGGATTGAAAGTTATCAATCCATGCTTACAATTCTCACCGATGAAATGGTGACAATTGTCAACAAAAGACTGCTTGAGAGGAGATGTAAGAAGCATTAAATGCTTGAGAAGACATGATGGTTACCTTAGGAGGTAAGGGTTAAGGTTAGGTTAAGGTTATCCATTGGATAAAGCTTTTATCCAAAGGATAAAATCTTGTGAAAGGGTTAAAGGAATAACCATAGTCAAAGCAATAAATTATTGATGAGACCCTTGGGTTAGATGAAGTTGAGTTAGAGAGAAAGTCTCTAATCATGCAAGAGGGTTGAGTTAACTATTAATGGTTATGAAATCTTGTTGAAGACATAAAGCCTTTAATGGTTTTCAAAGACTTTGAGGGTTTGAGAAGTGACTTCCCTTTGCTTGGGGATGTGACAATATTTAGGAGATGGATTAGGCTAAATTAGAAGTGATTAGAAGAATCTAGAAGGGGGTTTAGGGAGGCAAGTGTGAGATGTAGGAGAATGCAAGTGGATGGAGGGTAAGTTTTAATTAAAATAAATTACCTTATTTCAAATAAATAGATGTAACTTGCATAAATACAAGTGGGGGATTTAAATAAATAAATTAGATTTATTTATTTGCAATGAACAATTTAATTAAATGTAAATTTAATTAAAAGGGGAATTAATTAAATAAAGTGATTTATTTAATTAAAGGCTATGAAAGGCTTAGGTGAACTTAATTAAATAAATTGAGTAATTCATTTAATTAAATAGATGAATGTGAATAATTTAATTAAATAGAGGAATGAGGTTAAAATGAATATTAAATATTCACTTAGGAAAGTGGTCATTTTTATTTGTCTACATTTTGCCCCTCTTTGAAGTGACGTGTGTGCACATAATGATTCAAAGAAAATCTTGTCGGATATGATGTTTGTGTCAAGATGTCAATATGATGCCCCGGATTTGATGAATGATATTGATGATTCCCCCTCGAGAGATGAATCAAGGAGTTTTGATAATTTTGTTGATTTGATAAGCGTTTTTTAATTAGTTGCATTTTGAAATTTTGAATGTGTTGAATGCAGTATAATTGATTCATCTCCCAAAAAATGATGTTTGGTAAGGTTAAAAGTGAGAAAATGAGCAAATTATATGCCCCACCTAATAAACCTTTTTGACTTTTACCCTATAAAAAGGTAAAAAGTGATTCTATTCTTGTCATTTGCACATTTGTCTCCTTGTGATTGTGACACCTTAGCTCTGACGAAAATGTCAGTTCCTTATGCTTCTCACCGATTCGAGTGTGTTCGTCGATACCGGAGGCCCATCGTGTATGGTCCACCTATAAGTCACCTAAATTTTTCCATGTTTTTTAATTTATTTTGTCGATTTGGATCACGTTTTTCAGTTTTTGCTTTCAATTTTGCCGTTTTAGCATGTAGGGAGTCTAGGGTAGCGCATACGATAAGCATCATAGCACGTAGGGTAACCTAGTTAGGTTAGCGTCTTAGGTATGTTTTGCAGCACGTCATGGGTGCAAGATAGCGCATTTAGGCTTTTAGCGCATAGGGTTAACTAGCGAATAGGGTAAGCAAATTAGCACGATGGAAACCCCAGTTAGTGCATGGGTTAGTTTAGCACGTAGGTGTAGAAAAATAGCGCATAGTTAGCAGCTTAGTGCATGGGAGGGATATTGTGGCATTGGGGAAATAGATGAGGTAGATGGCTTAGGGGTGGTTAGGTTCATGTTGAGTATTTTGGGATGGGTTTTGAGCCAATGTTTTGCCTACTATGATGATGTCTGAGTCTTGATATGATGATTGAGAGTTTGCTGAAATTGCTTTCGTTATGAAGTGCCAAGTTGATTGAGTGTTTGAATGAGGATCATGATTTTCTATTGATGTGGATCTTTGATTTTTTCCTTGCGATTGAATTTGATGTCCAATATGAGTTCCGACTCTTAATTTTCAATATGGTTCCTGATATGATTCTTGCGATATTGATTTTGAGTTGCTTGTGTTATGGGTCTTTGATATGATTTCTTGATATGGGTCTTTGATTTTCAATATGATGCTTGCATTATGGATTTTGATTTTCAATTTCTTGATATGATGCTTGCATTATGGATTTTGATTTTCGATATGATGCTTGCGTTATGGGTCTTGATTTTGATTTCTCGATATGATGCTTGCTATATGGATTTTGATTTTCAATATGATGCTTGATTTGATGCTTCGTTGTTTCAAGATGATTTTATTTTGATTGGATATATCAGATAGACGTGGGAACTGATGATGGACATTTGTTGTTTTGTAGGCACAACTCGGTGTACTTCAGGCACAAGAGTGATTTCCGCGACCGTGGTCATTGATTCTGCGATTGACACAAGCTGATAGGGATGTGATTGAGAGATGTGGTTTGACTTCATTATTAGACATGCCTCAATATATCATTAACTGGGGTTTGTTGACAGCTTTGGTAGAGAGGTGGCAGAGTGACACAAACACCTTTCATTTGCCTACTGGTGAGATAATAGTCACACCTGAGGACTGTTATCGCATTTTGTGGATTTCGATTGTGGGGGCCTTATTGCCGTGTGAGTAGACTGAGGAGGGTGGGATAGAGGCTCTCCATCACATCTTCTAGGATGATTAGATTTGTGGATATGAGATCCCGTGGTAGGAGTTTGTGAATCTGGATTATGCTCCTTTACCCTCTGTTCTAGCAGGTTTCATTGGTGGATTCTTGTGTCCCGATCGTAGGTTGAAGGGAATAGCTATTGGATGGGGATTTGTTTTGGAGGACATGGTTACATAGGGACACAAGTTTGCATGGGGGTCCTACATGTTAGCCCACCTTTACAGGGAGCTTCACTAGGTGGCATATCTAGGACACAACAGTTTGTCAACAAGAGTGACATTATTACAAGTGTGGGCTTGGGAGCACATTCCTGTGGTGAGACCACTTGCAGATAGGGATAGGTTAGTTGGGAAGGCATATGCATATGGATATATAGGTATAGTTGTCCAGCATAAGCTGGGCAAACTAGAGCACTGACAGAGGGCATTGGATGATATTGATACGACCATCTGGAGACCGTATATGGATTGCGAGGTGTGGGCTGAGGACGGGCTAGAGATGCCCTATGTTTATATGTCGAGATATTTGATCGAGCGGATGCCCTTTATTATCAAGTGATTCTTGCATAGCCATGTGCAGCGACAGTATGGGAGACAACAGGGGATGCCACAGGGAGCTTGCTCATATGCTCGTCGGAGACAGGATGTGCCTGAGTGGGGGCCCACAGTGGATAGTGTAGCGACAGTAGAGGAGTATATGACATTAGCAAGAAGATCTGGGATTAAGGAGTTGGGATTGTTGATGCAGGGATGATAGAGGAGTTCTCGACCTACTTCATGGCACATGCAATGGCACAGATATCGGATCCAACAGAGATGTTACCTGCTTTTGATGATGAGGAGGATGAGCAGCCAGAGAGGCGAGGGGAAGATAGACAGAGAGATGAGGAGGGAGAGGAGGTCAGAGAGGGAGGTGGGGAGGATGGAGGAGGGGATTATGGAGGAGGAGGAGGATATGGAGGTGATAGAGGAGGTTTGGGGAGAGATAGAGGATGAGGTGGTTATGGAGGGAGAGATGCACAATAAGATAGAGGATGAGGTGGGGATGGAGGGAGAGGAGGAGATGGAGGGAGAGGAGGAGGACTTCTCCTTGGTGTTGGTGCAACTGGTAGGGTAGGCACAATATTAGTGGCTCTGGGGGGTATAGAGGATGATAGGCGACCCACCCAGAGGAGGAGACCAGATGTTCTACCTCCACTGACGCCTCAGACAGGGACAAGCATGGGTGGGACCACGAAACAGGTACCCATTCAGATTAGGGTACCTACCCATCGACATGACTCATAGATTAGATCCCTACAAGTCATAGTGCAATAGCTATAGGCACAGGTGTTAACACAGTAGCACCAGATTACATAGATTACGACAGAGCAAGATACAGAGAGAGAGCGTCGGGGTTGAGCAGAGGAGATTGCAGAGAGCAATAGGTGGTCGTGTGATGTAGGACACACTGAGGGAGATACGGTACTCGACCATGGCGACTGAGTACTATAGGCAGTTATATGAGGATCTAGTCCCTAGAGAGCAGAGAGCTCCTAGTTACGCAGCCAGTCGGTCAGCTCGGAGTCAGACGAGGAGAGAGAGCAGAGGTGTTACGGGGCCTTATCGACGTGATCCACCTGGAGGAGATCCAGGAACTAGGACATCTACTGAGAGACCATCAGCCTCAGAAGATAGTCATACCTGAGAGACTTGTCTCTGTTGTATTTTGATCATTTTATTGTATTTTGACAGATATGACATCCCTTGTACATTTCGAATATTTTGAGAGATATATATATGGCACTGATTTCTCTGATTCACATGTGATATGTTATGGATGATGATTTATGATATGCATTGATATGATGTTGCTATGATGATGATTAGATAGTAATGCTTTTGATTTCAATTATGATGTATGAGTTATGATGAAAATGTGATGATGCTTTGTTTTTCTTGATTTCGTTGATGTATGATGTGAGATGTATTTTGAAAATGAGATGTATGATAATAATGTTGAAATGATACTAATGCAAGATTAAAAATTATATGCAACCTAATGCAGTATTAAGATGATAATGATGTACAACTTAAAATGATATGCAACTAAATGCAAGTGTAAGATGATATGCAACTAATTGATCACCCTCTTTTTCTTGTTGTCATTCCTGTGTAGTCACATGTTTTTTCTTTGTTTTTGTTTATCACCATTGAGCTTTTGATATGTTGAGAGTTTATACAAGCATAATGGTATAATTGAATCATAATGACCTGAGTAAAACTTACATGGATTTTGATATTACAAGACGACACAAGCGTCAAGGTATAATTAAACCAAGATGACCTGAGTGTTGCTTGCGTAAAAATAGACAAGAGTTAACCATTTGTATGCGCAAAGTGGAACAATGTCTTCAGTGATATGTTTCCAATCACATCTCAAGACAAAATGTGCACCGTACAAGTGATCACTTCACAGACAAAAAACCAAAAAAAGTATCAGATTCCCCTGCTATTTTCTCTAGCTCGATGCATCGTTGAGAAATTGAGGAGATCCAATGATTCAAAATTTTGAAGTGCAAAACTAGTCAAAACTTCATGCGAGATGTAAACAAATTATCATTCAGAAAATCATCCATCATGTGTGTATTGAATTTGTTAATTGGGTCAGTGTCTTGTTTTCTCGATTGATGAACTGTTGTTGACAGGGTTTCCTAAGCGTGCGATGACTCTTGTTTGCTTGTTGTTGGAATGTTTGAAGTCAGAGGAACGTTGCCCCTAGCTATAGATATTGATCGATGTGGATATTCATAGTGATTACCAAGCCATGGTGGGATATGATGAACTAATTTTCAAATAAGAAAGGATAGTGACTAGGCTAAGTATGTTTGGGATAATGCTGCATAAAAAGTGTTGGGCGATGGCCATTATCTTTAACTTTAGATGCAAAATATATGAGTAATGATTTTCCTCACAAATAGCGTCTATTGCCAGGTTTTCACCATTTGTTTTTATTGTACCTTTTTGTTGTTTTTATGATTTTTTTTGTTTTTTTTTCTCTTTTCTGTGCATTAGACCACTTAAGTGTAGAATTTCTTCAGATGAATGTTGTTGGTTGGTTCGTTGAGCACATCTCTTTCTGAAGTTGTTAGTTGATAGGTGGCTAATCCATAGGATGATATGATAACATAGGGACCTAACCAGTTACGTTTAAACTTCCCATTCTTTTCTCGATCCTGTTGATTTATGGGATTTTCTTTTAGTACAAGATCACCGACTTTAAAAATCCTAGGGATGACTCTGTGGTTGTAGCTTCTACACATGTGTTGCTGATATGCTTTGAGATGATCATAGGCATGTTGTCGTTTTTCATCCAGAAGCTCTAGTTCTTGCAATCTGTTTACCCGATACTCCTCATCTGGTATGAGGCCTTTTAAAGATACTCTGAGTGATGGAATTTCTACCTCAAGAGGTAAAATTGCTTCTAATCTGTATACTAATGAATATGGCGTAGCTCTTGTAGGTGTCCTGATGCTAATTCTGTATGCCCAAAGTGATGGATTGAGTTGTACATGCCAATCCTTACCTGCATCATTTACTGTCTTCTTTAAGATTTTCAAGATTGTTTTATTTGATGCCTTAGCTTGACCATTCCGCTATGGGTAGTAAGGTGTAGAGAAATGATGCTAGATTTTGAATCGCTCACATAGTTCTTGCACATCCTAATTTTTGAAAGGACACCCATTGTCTATGATGATGGAACTGGGAATGCAATATCTGCAAATTAGATAATTGAGAATAAATGAGGCAATCTGTTTTCCAGTTACTGTGGTAAGTGGGGCTGCTTCAATCCATTTTGTGAAATACTTTATTGCAGTGATAATGAACTTGTGTCCATTTGAAGAGGAAGGATGGATTTTCCCTACTAAATCAAGTTCCCTTTGATAGAAAGGCCATGATGTTGTAAATGGTTGTAGCTCCTGTGTTGGTGCATGGATAAGATTGCCATGAATTTGGCACTTAGGACATTTATTTGCGAATTGATAAAGAGTCTTTCTCCATTGTCGGCCAGTAATATCCCATTCTCAGAAGTTTTTTAGTGAGAGTAGGACCACTTGAATGCATGCCACAGATACCCTTGTGAAGCTCATGTAAAGCAGAGTCAGATTCATTATGATCAAGGCAACGAAGAAGAGTACCATCTAGACCTCGACGGTAAAGTGTTTCAGCGGTTAGGGTATAATGGGTGGCTTGCCAGATAAAGTTATATTTTTTATTATGAGATAGGTCAATGGGCAGGGTATTGGTTTTAAGGTATTCATAGATTGTCCCATATAAAGGAGAGTCTGAATTAGTTAAGGCATAGATGACGTGGGATGCAGAATTGTCATAGGTTGGGGAAAAGAGTTTCTCTACCAAGAATTCATAACGACTCAGTTGCTCTGGAATTTGTAGCAGTGAAGCGATAGTGGCCATTGCATCGGCTGCTCTGTTGTCCAACCTTGGTATTTTCTCAAAGTTGATTTGTATAAAGTACTATTTGAAGTCATCTACAATTCTTTTGTATGGTAGCAGCTTGTCATCCTTTGTCTGATATTCATTGTTGATCTGATTTATAACCAGTTGGGAATCTCCATAGACTTTCAATTCCGTGATTCTCCATTCCATGACCATTTTGATTCCTATGACTAAGCCTTCATACTCGATGTTATTGGTGCATGGAAACATGAGTCTATATGATCTTGGAATGGTGTGTCCTTCAGGGGTGACGGATAAGATGTCGACACCTGAGCCATGTTGAGTGTAGGAACCATCAAAGTACAGGGTCCATTGCTTGAGTGTAACCGTAAAGACATCCATGTCTGGAAATTCCACCTTCCATGGCTGCTTATCTGGTAGTGGTACTTCAGCTAATTGATCTACAATTACTTGTCCCTTGATAGCTCGACGCTCTATGTATTGGATATCAAACTCACTGAGAATCATGACCCATTTAGCCAGTCGGCCTGTAAGAGCTGCTTTGCTGAGTAAATACTTGAGAGGATCAATTTTTGCTACGAGCTTGATTGTGTGAGCTAGCATGTAATGTCAGAACTTTTGAGAAGTGAATACCATAACTAAACAAGCTTTTTCAATGAATGTGTAATTAATCTCATATCCATTTAATGTTTGGCTGATGTAATATATAGCTCATTCCTTGCCTTCTTGATCTTATTGTGCTAACAATGCCCCCAATGATATGTTCATTATTGATATGTAGAGAATGAGCAGCTTTCTTGCTATGGGTGGTACCAAAACTGGTGGGTTCATTAGATATTGCTTGATTTGATAGAATGATTCTATACACTTGGCTTCCCACCTGAATGGTATGTTCTTATATAGCAGATGATTGAATGGTAGACTTTTATCTGCTAGTTGGGCTATGAATCACCTGATTGACTGAAGTCGTCCTTGTAGAGATTTGAGTTGACTAATGTTTTGGGGAGGTGGCATCTCTATGATGGCCTGTACCTTTGCTGGATCTACTTCAATGCCCTTTGCTGATACAATGTAGCCTAATTATTTACCTGATGTCACCCCGAAGACACACTTCTTAGGGTTTATCCTGACTTGGAATTGCTCCAATATTTGAAAGATTTTATCTAATATGCCCAAATGTTCTTCCCAGGTGAATGACTTAGCAAGTCATCCACATAGTCTTCCATGAAGGTATGCATCATATCATGAAAGATTGTTGTCATTGCTCTTTGATAAGTTGCCCCATCATTCTTCAAGCCAAAAGGCATGATGTTCCAATAATACGTTCCCCAAGGATAGGTGAAGGTTGTTTTATCTTGATCCTCTGGAGCTATCTTGATTTGATTATAGCCAGAGAAACCGTAAATTAATGAGAGCATTCCATGGCGTGCTGTGAGGTCCACAATTATGTCGATGCTGGGCAAAGGAAATTCATCCTTTGGATAGGCTTTGTTGACATCTCTAAAATCTGTGCATCTTCTGATGCTTCCATCTGGTTTTGAAACTGGTACAATGTTTGAAATCCATTCAGCATAGTCTATAGGTCGAATGAATCTGACGTCTAACAACTTCTTTAGTTTAGCCTTGACCATTAATGCTACATGCAGATTCATCTTTCTTAACTTCTGCTTGTCTGGCTTAGCTCCTGGAGCAATGGATAAATGATGCATGATTAAGTTTGGATCTATTACGGGCATATCAATATAAGACCAAGAAAAATTTATTTGCTTTTCTTTGAAGAATCTGATAAACTTTGGTTTTTCCTCTTCTGTTAGTGATTCTGCTAAGTGTATGTTTTTAGTTGCTGCTTCTGTACCAATGTTGATTGATTGAGTGGGATCAATCAATATGGGTGATCGCTCCTGATAGTGTTCATGAAGAGTGTCAAGTCTCCCATCCTTAGGTGCCTTAAAAAGGTTTTCATCCTCAGATGTGTCCTTTATTTTGTCTTTTTTGTGATCTAGTACTGCCATTGACCGGTTTTCAGCATTAGATCCTTTGTTTCTTTCATTTTTGCGACTAAGAGACTTGGCACCCTCCCGATTGCAGATATCGTTATTTTGTTCGTTGGTAGAGTCTGTTTCCGGGTTGACTGTACATAGGTAATGGACAATGGATTATTCATCTGGGAAATTAGGTATGTCATGGTGTTCAGGTTCATCCCAGTCTATTAAATCAAGAAATAAAAGCGGTAGAGAGTCATTTGGTGGGTCGAGGTCAGCTATGGTAAGTGTCATGATAGAGGTATCATTAAGGTTGTTTGGGATGTTGGTTAAGTTAATGATATTGTCAAGGTTTTTGATGGTATCATCTTTTGTGTAGACTTGGTCATAGTGCCACTGCTCGTTTTCCTTAGCCTCGTAGATATGTTGCGGACTGAATTCAAGTAATCTAGACTCTGTGCCTTGTCCCTCCTGAGAAAGGGGTGTGTGTATAGCACCTTTAGGGACATCCTCAGTAATATTTGAACAACTACCCATTCAGAGTCATTAGAATTAGTTTCAGAAATACTGCCCTAGAGCCTTTTAGTGCTGCTAACAGGTATGTTGTAGGGTGAGAAGAGATCTCTGATAATTGATACTAGTCTTGTAGTTTTCTCTGATTCTGAATTAGAGCCTGCTTGTACTCTTTGCATTTGTTCGTACACTGTTTCTCCTTGGGAAGTAGTGATTTCTTCAGGAGGTGACTTTGCCTTGTTTTTAATAGGTTCCTATACATGGTGCACTTTCTCTTAAGATGCTTCTTCCCTTTTAATGTTTAGGTCCTTTTGTCATTTCTCTTTGTCCCGGTGTTCTCGCTTTTTCCTTATTGTTTCTGCTGCTTGGTGTAGTGCCTCTTGCCATGAGTCCTCATTGCATTTCTTATTTGCTTTCCACTGAGGTTTTTCATATTTATTTTTCTTATACCTTGGGGGTATGTTGTGTCCATATCCCAATCCTATTTTGTCTCGATAAAATTGTGAAGGAGGGTCTAGTGGTTCTGTAATGCCTTCTTGACACTTGCCTATAGGTCCTTTGCCGTTGTATCCCATCTGTTGCATGATCAGGAATCCTTTTCCATAGTGTTGTGCTGGTATGGCTACCTCCAAAGTAGAAACTCTATCTTCTCCCTCATCCTTGTATAGCCAAATGAGGATGTCTTTCTCTTCTGATTCATGTGCTAGTGTGCCCAATTGGATAAATTTGCCATCAAACTTGGTGATGGGTTGTGTTGCTTGCTGTGTTGATGCAGAAGGTTGTCCATGAGATTTTGGTGATGTTGGTAATTTGGATAGACACATGAGTTCAAAAGAGTATTCTCCCATTCCTTGCTCTTTGATTTTCATCTTTTGTTTGAAATCCATGGATAAAGATTTGAGCTTTTCTTGATGATGATCTAGTGCTGAGGAAGCTGGAGCTTCCCTGTTGTGTGGAAACAGGTTGTCTTGAGCTACCCCCATAGCATTGCAATGTTGAAAGGGATTATTATCGACATAGATGGAAATCTCATGTTCATTATATAGGAATTTTGACACATTGATGGTAATTCGATGGCACTGCTTGCATTTCATGTATTCAAGGACGACCCAATAAAATATTGTATGTTAAGTCTATGTCTAATACTTGACACATAGTATCTCTTTATATCGGTCCTACCTGAATAGGTAATATCACTGTTCCTTTGGACAATCTTTCTTCATCATCATATGCCTTGATGGTGATCCTTTTGTGTGGATCAATGGACTATTCAGGGAAGCCTAATGCACAGATAAGTTTTAAGGTACAGATATTGAGACCAACTCCTCCATCTATTAATACTCTTTTAACTCGATGTTTGTAGAATAAGAATTCAATATGAAGGGGAGTGTTATGTGGATGACTCAAAGAGATATTATCATGTTCGGAAAAGGTGAGACTATGAGGCCCTGTCATATGAGCCACCATGGCTTGAAATTTGTCAATGTCCAGATCTTGAGGCACATTTGTTTCAACGAGTGCTTGTTCTAAAATGTCTTTATGTTTTGGTGAGAGTTTGAGTAACTTGAGTATGGATATCTGAGCAGGATTTCTCCGTAGTTGATTTATCAAATAATATTGAGTCTTGGGGATAGTGGTCGATGTTGATGTATGCCCTTTCAAGAAACACTTTTGAGCTTTGGTTGTCACATTGATTGATGTATGGTCTTGTTTGTCTTTGATCTTTATGACATTTATTTGGTTATCATATGCTGATATGTGATTGATAGTGTTGTTGTACAGATGATTTATATGAGCTCCCCATGTATTGTTTGATGATGAAGCTCCTCCCTTGTTGTAATTTGGAAGAGGATTTTTATAGGCATCATGATCACCATTTGTTTTGAGACCATCAACCATTAAATCACCTCTATCGATCATATCTTGAACAATATTCTTAAGCCTCATGCAATCATTTGTGTGATGCCCTTTGTTTCGATGAAAATCACAGAAATGCGAGTCATTCTACCAAGGTGGTTTGATCTGGGGTTCTAAGTTATTTATGGCTGGCAATGTGATAATCTTATTTTCTAGGAGTTCATGAAATGCTGATTCTAAGGATTTCCCTAATGGTGTGTAGATGCGTCTATTTGGGAAAGTGTTGGTGTTACCCCTTTGATTTGGATTAGTCCCTCGATTAGTGTTGTTGCCTTGGGTATTGTTGTTGGTTTGGTTATTGTTGTTGGTGTTTGAATTCAAATGTCCCTGATTGGTATTTTGCGGATAAGTGTTAGTGCCTTGGTTAGCACTTTTTTGATTCTTGTTAGCTTGTGGATTACCTGATAAATCCAATACTGGTTGTTTGGACTTCATATCATTAGCATCAGTTCCTCCCTCATTAACAACGTTTTTGTTTCTGGTCCAGAATATATATTTGTCTAAAGTGTTGTTGTTGTTTTGGTTGTTAATTGAGTGTTGGATGAATTAGTTCCTTAAAGAACTTCAATGTTCCTTTCTTGACGTAGGCTTCTTCTACTTGGATTCCATTTTTGATCAACTTGGCAAAAGATGGTATGCACTGGAGCTTGAGCAGATAACTCATCTCACTATTTAATTTATCGATAAAGATCTCCATCTTTTCATTTTTAGGAACATCCCGAGGATATCTCAAAACCATACGTCTCCAACGCTAAAGAAATACCACGAATGTTTCATTGTTTTTCTGTTTGGTATTACATACATCTAACATGGTGATCGCGTGTTGAATATTATAGGAGTGTTGTATGCTAAATTTTTTTACCAACTCATCAAAGGATCTGATGGGAGGTGTAAGTTTAGTCAACCACTCCATTTTTTGCCCTCCCAAACTTCTTGGGAATAGCCTTATGAAGTAAGTATCATCGTGAGCAAATTCAAGGCTTATGGTACAAAATTCCCAAACATGATCGCGGGGATCACTTTTACCATCGTATTTATTGTATTTTGGTATATCTAAATTCGGGGGAAAAGGTATCATGTTTAATCTCCTGTCAAAGGGGTAAGGACAAATTTCATCCAAGGAGTAACGTACTATGGTCCCCTATTGCATGTCTTGCATTTGTCTTTTCAACATTTGAATTTGTTGGGTAAGAGTGACCATGGGTGCATTTGTTCACCGAGGGAAATCTTTTTCTCGTTAATTATCCCTAGTTCGAGCATGACTGTGTTTAGGTATGTTATGTTGTTCAGGTATGATTTTAGGGTCATGCGTTTCTTCTTCTGTCTATTGTTCTTGATAGGCATAATTTCGAGTCCTTGTCCTAAAGATTTGTTCGTTGACCTTCCTTAAGTTTTCAGTATCGAAGTCTTTAGGAAGTCTAACTCCTTTGCTTGTTAGCATGAGCATATATTTTTCTTTGTTAGCTTCAATGAGTCTTTCCATAAGCTTTTGGAATGAGGGGTTTTCTTGAGATTCTTGGAGAAGTTCCTCAGTAATCTCTATATCTCCCAGATCAGTATAATCGAAAGGGTTTGATAATCTATGACCCATACTTGACTCTAGTTGTGGTTTACTTTGCTTGTTTCATTGAGAGTGAGTGACAATGGGCATCTAGTAGAAGCTTTTTGTGACAAAGGGGATAAAATCTTCTTCTTCTCGTTCAGGGGTTGGTGGTTCGGGTCGAGCTACGTTATAAGTGATGCAAAATTGTGGGAATAAAGCGAGATTAATCTTTCCTCCATGATTCAAGCATTGATTAAATGCCACTTTTGAATATAAGCTCTGCTTCTTAAGGGTTCTTTGTCAAACTCGTTTGATTTGCCTTGAAGATATAATCGCATATGACATAAGAATGCACGATGTGATTTAAAAAGTTGGCGATTAATATAGAGAAATGTATTTTGTTTGGCAAGTTTTTTAGAACTAGGCTGTCTCTTCTTCAACTCAGTTTTGTGATGAAGACTTGTTCTTCTCAAAATATGAGTGGTCATACATGGATGATCAATGGTTTCCTTCAATGTTTAGATTGAGATACTTTGTTTGAAAAACTCAAGCTTACTTTATCAAGTAGAGGTTTAGATTTGCCCCCATGACAAAGTGTGTCAAATGATATGGATAAGAGTCTCTCGATATGGAAACTTGATTTGACAACTTAAGGTTTAAAATCAGTATGTTGTTTGTTTGATAGAATCCGTTTAGATAGCAGACCTTTTGATCAATGTGATGGTACGACCTGATTTTGATTGGATGAAGTTTTTATCTCTAGCTAGTTTAAGATTTGACAATTCGGTTCTAAGGATGCTTGCTTGATTTTTGGAAATGTTTTCTCTGATGATTTGGTTCAAATTCTGACTAGTGAGTTTGATAAAAGGTCCAAAAGGGTATTTAGGACTAATGATAAAATTTTCTAAAAATGCCTGGTTTACTCTCCATTTTTCTGTGTTTTAACCATGCGCTAAAACAGAGACTGGATGTGCTATCTGATGATCTAGATGCGCTATAGGAAAATCTTGATGCGCTAAGCTGCCTATGTTACGCGCTAACTCAGAGTTTGAAAACTGCTTCTGACTGGGAATATTATGCACTAATATGCCTCGATTAAGCCCTATTTTTTGGACTTAAAGCGCTAAGTTAAGCCTCTTATGCACTATACTGGTGCTCAAAAGCACTAATATGGTTTCAAAAAGCGCTACTAAAATGTTTACTAGTTTGACAACTATTTGTGTGCTATTTTGTCTGATGAAAGCACTAATCTCTGGTTTGCATGCACTAGAATATGGTCAATACGCACTAGGAGGTTGCTCCTATGCGCTAAACTGCCCTGATTGCTTTGTTTGTTGGCCGTTTTTAAAAATTTTCAACACTTGTTTTCTTTGATGGATGATTTTCTGAAAGTAACTTGAAAACATGGCATAAAAGAAGTAACCAATTTTGCTTATGCTAAATAGATAGTGTATGTTCTACGAGGATGTGTTCAAATCCCCAATGGTTTCACAGGTTTGGATACAAGTAAGACAAAATCATATAGACTCTTTATTCAAGGGTCATCAACAATACCATAGCCCACTAGTCTCGATACTCCGTCAGCTCAAACAACCATGTCACCCCCTAGAGGGCACCTATTTTTTTGCCTTTTTCCAGAAATTAACCCAAAGTTAATTGCTTCACAATTGAGTAGTTATCTTGGGAGATATATGGTGAGTAATCTTGGGGGTGGATTCTTCCCCACCCTTGCACTATGATATTGAAGATGTTTGGATATTGATTCAGCTCAAAGCTTCTATTTCTAAAGTTTTTAATCAGGCTTCATGTTCGGTATTCAGTGATAAACTCCCTTGAGAGGCTTGCCAACCTTTAGAACAAAGGCTTTATGTAATGTAAAGATACTAGGGGAAGGCTAATCGCTGAGCAAAACCGTTGAAGGGATATTTGTCAACCTCCACTTTTGATTATAGTGGGTTGGAACACTTGATGATAAAGTTGTTTCCCACTTATGTCGTTCCCCTCTCATTGACCATTTAAATCGTGTTCTAAGAGAAACATGGGAGGGCATGCCTGCTAAAGGTTGTAAATGCTTGAAATGAATTAAGCATAAGAGTTTTTTGACTTTTTGATCACCCAGTTAAGGGGAGAGCATATACCTTCCACTTTCGAGACAAGACAAACAATGGTTCTTTTTAACCTTTCAAAGCAGTGATTTGTTAACCTCTATTTGGAGATTTTGCTCCAAAAAACATGGAGTTCTTTTTAACCTTTCATAGCAAAGTGTGTATTTTCAAAATAAACTTTGAATAAAACCTAGTCAACAAAGTAAATTGCAATTTGGTCAACAAAAATTCAAAGTCGACAGGGGAAACTTTTCCCTATTTGATTTGCATAAAATTGAAGATGAAGTTCTTTTACCTTTGCAAAAATAAAGCGGATCCTTTTAGACACCAAAGGAAGGTGAGGTTGGTTTTAAGCTTTGCAGAAAGTAAGTTTGTTTGGTTCTTTTTAGAGCTTCCAAAATGAAGTGTTTTCCCCTAAGAAAGCAAGAAATCAAATATGAATTTGTTGTTCTTTTTACCTTGCAATAAAGAAAGATGAATTTTCTTTTAAGCACCAAAAGGAAGTTTGAGGTTCATTTTATTGCAATCCAAAATGAAAACATGAGGTTTATTTTAACTTGTACAAAAAGGGAGAGTGAATTCTTTTTAACTTCTTTTGAAAGAAAGTAAAAAAAGAAATTAAAGCTTCTAACTAACTCCTTCCCCTACACAAAAAAGATTAAAGCCTGCACACTCAATGATCAAATGTTAGTTTGGACTTACACAAGCCTAAATAATCTTCCTCGGTTAGAATTTTTTTGTTTTCCCTACTAACTCTATGTGCTACACTTGCACCAATGCGCTACAAAAATGTATAGATACACTACAGAACAACCCCAATGCGCTAAGCTGATCCCTGGATGCGCTAGATTGGTTTCTTAATGTGCTGAAATTTTACAGTTGTCAGTGGAAGTGTTATGTGGTAGTCTAATTGCTCAATGCGCTAAGGTTAGGGTCTAATGTGCTAAATAGTGAGCGAGATGCACTAGAAAATGGTTTCAAAGTGCTAAAAGAAGGCTCCAATGCGCCAATTCAGCCTTTTCACGTACCTGCAATATCACTCCTGCATAAAAAATGATATGTTTAATGGGGTAATGCCCCATGGTGGGCGCCAAAAATGTGTGCGGGAAAAGTGGTGCAATGAAACAAAAATTTCAGTCTCAAAAAGGTCCACACACCAATGGGGCTCTTGGTGCAAGTTATGGAGCTATATTGAATAGCTCAACTCCCCAAGGGACATTCCATTGTTCTCTATCTCACAGGATCCCTCAAGTCAATACCTTTGCTCTCAGATCACTGAGCAAAGTAACTTCAGGAATGACAACTCCAAGAATAAGGGATGCTTGATCAACTTAATATGAATGCATTCCTAGTTATGCATGATATTAAATCTAATATGATTTAAACTAGCATGGATATAATGATAAGATAAAAGATTAGTAAAATTTTATCCTAACATGATATACTAGTCTAATATGAGAATGCTATGATAATGGAAATGCTTCTTAAAATGCTTATTAAGATGATTTCTATTCAAAGAGAGGCTAAATGCTTGATTTAAAATGATTATGGATGTATGAAATTTAGATGCTTAGTAAAATGTTTATAAGTTTGATACTAAAGACTTGGATATGGAAATGAAGAATGAGAGCTCTATTTATAGGAAAAATAGGGCAATGGATGATCAAGATTGGATAATCTAAACAAGGGTCAGGATTGAAAGTTATCAATCCATGTTTACAATTCTCACCAATGAAATGGTGACAATTGTCAACAAAAGACTGCTTGAGAGGAGATGTAAGAAGCATTAAATGCTTGAGAAGACATGATGGTTACCTTAGGAGGTAAGGGTAAAGGTTAGGTTGAGGTTATCCATTGGATAAAGCTTTTATCCAAAGGATAAACTCTTGTGCAAGGGTTAAAGGAATAACCATGGTCAAAGCAATGAATGCTTGATGAGACCCTTGGGTTAGATGAAGGTTGAATTAGAGAGAAAGTCTCTAATCATGCAAGAGGGTTGCGTTAACCATTAATGGTTATGAAGACTTTCAAGGCTAACTTGTTTAAGACATAAAGACTTTAATAGTTTTCAAGGACTTTGAGGGTTTGAGAAGTGACTTCCCTTTGCTTAGGGATGTGACAATATTTAGGAGATGGATTAGGCTAAATTAGAAGTGATTAGAAGAATCTAGAGGGGGGTTTAGGGAGGCAAGTGGGAGATGTAGGAGAATGCAAGTGGATGAAGGGTAATTTTTAATTAAAATAAATTACTTTATTTCAACTAAATAGATGCAACTTGCATAAATACAAGTGGGGGATTTAAATAAATAAATTAGATTTATTTATTTGCAATAAATAATTTAATTAAATGTAAATTTAATTAAAAGGGGAGAAAGGGGAGAAAGGGGAATTAATTAAATAAAGTGATTTATTTAATTAAAGGCTATGAAAGGCTTAGGTGAACTTAAATAAATAAATTGAGTAATTCATTTAATTAAATAGATGAATGTGAATAATTTAATTAAATAGAGGAATGAGGTTAAAATGAATATTAAATATTCACTTAGGAAAGTGGTCATTTTTATACGTCTACAGAAGGAAAAGAGTTCTTCAAGGCAATCAAGGAAGAAGGAACACCTTGTTTTGCAATGATGTCAGTACCAAGGCAAGAATAAGAACCCACTGCAGATGACAAGATAGAAAAGAAAAGGGTGGCAGTCCCTGAGGAGGTGAAGGAAATGTTTAGCAAATAAAAGGACATAGTTGCAAAAGAGTTGCCAAGGACCGTACCACCAATAAGGGAAATAAGCCATTGCATTGAATTCATTCCTGGTGCCACCTTACCAAACAAGCCAGCCTACAAAATGCAGAAGTTGCAAGGCAAATCCAAGAGTTGCTTGATAAAGGTTTGATAGGGAAGAGTTTGAGTCCTTGTGCAGTCCCAACTGTCTTAGCACCAAAAAAAGAGGAAACATGGAGATTATGCACTGATTCCCAAGCCATTAACAAGATAACCATCAAGTATAGATTCCCTATACCTAGAATAGAAGATTTGATTGATTTTTTAGGAGGTGCAAGATATTATTCTAAGATTGATTTAAAAAGTGGTTATCACCAAATAAGGATTAGAGTAGATTATGAATGGAAAACTACTTTTAAAACAAATGAAGGATTGTATGAATGGAGGGTGATGCCATTTGGGTTTTCAAAGCCCCTAGCACTTTCGTGAGACTCATGATTGAGGTGTTGAAGGAGTTCATTGGTAAGTTTGTCATAGTGTATCTAGATGACATCCTAGTATTTAGCCAGACGAAGGAGGAGCACCTAAAACATTTGCATATGGTCTTGAGAAAGTTGTGTTGGATTGTTGGCATTGACAAAACCGATCAATCTAGAAAAATGGTATATGTGCTAAGGTTTGTCATTGATATCCAACACTTACTGGTGAAGATACTAACCGATGAAGTGGTATAGGTAGAGTGGTGTTGCTTTTCAGTAAGAAATAGTGAATGCAAAAACATTGTAATTGAATGATCAAAGGTTACTTCAGCTCAAGGAAAGTTAAATTAAGTCAACCGATCTATCATTCAGGAAGATCGGTCACTATGGTGATGGTGAAGTCACAAAAGGTGACTCAGGCATGAAAACTTGTTTGCTCTAGCCAACTGGTAACTCACTGGTAAACAAGGGAAGAAACTTGGTGCTAGCACAAAAAATAGGGAATCAAAGGATGAATCGGTAATATAAGAAGTGCAGTTGCATACCAGTACACTGGTATGACAGAAGGAAGAAAGGTGATCACCATAAATCTCAGAGTAGTGATCAGTTATTCAGTTGCAGTAGTAAAGGATGAGTTGGTAAGCTTGTGTCTACACCAAATCATTTGTTGGTAAGGTTAACTTTCAGTTATCATGCAGTCAAGGATGATTACATGTGGATTTTCTGGTTCGCATTTATTTGGCTGAACATGACTCAGAAGTTTCTATCTTTGGGAGATGCGGTGGCAGAATTGGTTGAACACTTGACATAATTGCTGTAAGGTGCACAAAGAAAGAATGGGAGATTTTAAAATTGAAATCTTTTGAAATCCTTGATTGATTTGATTGAGGATATGCTTGAAGGTGTCAACAAAAAATGTATAAAGAGTTCTTGAGCTCTTTCAGAAAGTTTTGACCATGAAATTTGAAACAAGGAAATCTTGTTGAAGATGATCCAAGGTGAAGAGAAGAGTGAGAGGAAGTGCTAAGAGGTGTTAGCATAGTTGACTGTGTGTGTGAGGTAGATCGACTGAGTACAAAGCCGAAGGAAAGAGAACCGGCTGAGTGCAAAGCCGAAGGACAGAGAATCGACTGAGGGTAGAGTCAAAGGTCAAAGGACCGATAGGGTGCAGAGCCGAAGGTCAAAGGATCGATAGAGTGCAGTGCTGAGGGATAGGTGACCGACTAAGTGAATATCCGAAGGAATCAGTGTTGTGTAGAGAAAACACAACTGGCGTGTATTGAGTGGGATGCATATTGAGATCTGATCAAGCTATCAGTAGCTAATTCAGCAGATCATCCATCTATTGCTTTCTAACAACTGCAACATAAATCCCTTAACTGGGTGGACTTTAACAGGTCCCTATTGTAAAATACCTTAATCGGGTAACATCTTAACTGATGTTCTAAGTCCTCTAACCAAGCTACCTTTATATAGGGTAAAGGCACTAACCGGCCTTGATCAAAATCCCTTAACCGGGTGGCACCTAACAATGTCTTTGTAATCTCCTAACAAGGATGTCTCTTAACCAAGAGTACTCCAGAATTGTGCAAATTTTGTGAGTTCCTACTCACACTGTGGTTTTCTCCCTATTGGATTTCCATGAGACAACTCCTTGGTGTCACTACCAACTTTTCATGCTTGCATATTTTACTTTAGTGATTAAGTATATTGTTGGATCTTAGATGAATGAAGATTTAAGATAAAAGTTAAATTGTAAAAATTTGATTAAGTGTTGATTCACCCCTCCCCTCTCAGCATCAGTTGGGACTAACTGGTTGAATGAAGAGAAACTAATGATAAACATGGAGAAGTGTGTGTTTTTGCAGGAAGAATTGACTTACCTTGGGTTTGTGATTTCTAGAGGAAATCTCAAAATGGATGCTAATAAAGTGAATGCCATTCTCACATGGCCAACTCCAAGAACAAATGGTGATGTAAGGAGTTTTCATGGCCTAGCTACCTTTTATAGGAAGTTTATCATGAATTTTAGCCAAATTTGTGCTCCCATGTTAGAGACCATCAAGGGTGGACAAAAGTGCAAATTTTCATGGACCAAGGAGGCGGATGAAGCATTTGAAATGTTGAAGAAAAAGGTATCCCAAAAATCGGTTCTTACCTTACCTGATTTTGACAAAATCTTTCAGATTGAATGTGATGCAAGTCATTTGGCAATAGGTGCATTACTTAGCCAGGAAGGTAGACCAATTGCATTTTTTAGTGAAAAGTTGAATGATGCTAAAACAGAATATTCTTCCTATGATTTGGAGATGTATGCATTAGTTCAAGCACTAAAGAAGTGGAGGCACTATTTTCTTCCCAAAGAGTTTGTTGTGTATATAGATAATCAGGCATTAAGCTTCCTCAATAGTCAGGAGAAATTGAGCCATAAACATATGAAGTGGGTTGAGTCCATTTAGGCCTACACCTTTACAATCAAAAACAAGAAAGGTGTCTCAAACAAAGTTGCAGATGCTATTAGTAGGAGGGCACTAACAGTTTCAAAAATGTAGTCGGAAAGTGTAGGAGTTGATTCCCTCAAGGATATGTATGTTGCAGATGAAGATTACAAAGACATCTACAAGGTATGCACTGAGTTTGGTAGCAGGTATCATTTAGAGTATTCTGATTATTTAATTCAAGATGGTCTTTTTTTTCAAAGGATGTTAGTTATGCATTCCAAAATGTTCAATGAGGGATAACATAATTAAGGAGAAGCATAGATGTTGTATGGGAGGACACTTTGGACTAGACAAAACTCTTGAGTTGGTGAGAAGATTTTATCACTGGCCTAAATTGCAGACAGATGTTAGAAAATTTGTGGATTCATGTGTGGTGTGTCAAAAGGCCAAAGGAACAACAACAAACGCAAGACTATACCAACCATTACCCATTACTTCAAGACCTTGCGAAAGTGTTAGCATAGACTTTGTGATGGGTTTGCCAAGAACTCAAAAAGGTTTTGACATTGTTTTTGTGGTTGTTGACATGTTTAGCAAGATGACACATTTCTTGCCATGCAAGAGCACAAGTGATGCTACATGTGTTGCAAACCTTTTATTTAATGAGGTTGTGACAATACATGGTTTACCCTTGAACATTGTGTCAGACATAGATGTGAAATTTGTAGGGCATTTTTGGAGGACTCTATGGAGGAAGTTAGGCTCAAACTTGTCTTTTAGTTCAGCTTATCATCCCCAAATGGATGACCAAATAGAAGTGGTCAATAGATCACTTAGAAACTTGTTAAGGTGCCTCACCAAGAAGCATGGTGAAAAGTGAGATTCCATCATCTCCCAGGTGGAATATACCTATAATGAATCTGTCAACAGGAGTACCAGAAGAATCCCTTTCCAAATTATCTATGGATTGAATCCAAGAAGTGTGTTGGAATTGAGAAACCTACCCTCAATTGAACATATTAGTTCTTGTGGAGAAGAATTTGTGGAAGGGATAAAGGAGATTCATGACCAAGTCAGGATGCAATTGCAGAGAAGTATAGAGAAGTAAAAGGAGCAGGCTGACAAAAGAAAGAGAGATGTGCAGTTCCAAGTTGGAGACATGGTATGGGCATATCTGAAAAAGGAGAGATTGCCAAAAGGGAAACACACAAAGCTCATGATGAGAAAGGTTGGAACTTGTCAAATACTCAAGAAGTTTGGGAACAAGGCATATGAAATCCAATTACCTTCAGATATAGGTATATACCCAATATTTAATGCTATAGATCTAACACCATTCAAAGGTATAGTTCAAGAAGATGGTACATTCCCTGTGGAAGATGTTGCGGACATACTAAAGGACTTTCCAAGTCAAGGGCTGACCAAACTTGAAAGGATCTTGCACACCAAGATTATGAATAAAAATAGGATTAAGGTCTACAAACAATACCTTGTTAAGTGGAAAGGACTCCCTGAGGTAGATGTAGTATGGATGGATGAAGACCAGATGAAGAAACATGGGACTACATTGTAGGAACTCATCTCAAGTGGAATTAAGATTAAAACACCTAGGGAGTATGGTGCAGGAGCACTCAAAGACACAAATGAAGCCTAAAAGAGTCTAATATCCCATGAGGTAAAAATAATCATATGTAGTAGGTTGATAGTGTTAGGACCCAGAGGCAACTTAGAGGGGGGGGGGGTGAATTAGTTGTCTATTAATTTCAACCCAAATATAACTTAATCAAACTGGATGCATAATATCGGTAAAGCAAACTTAATGTCGGTTGACTGTTTAATAGTTAATAACAGTACCGGTGAAACTTAATGTATGAAACAAAAAGAGAAACAACATCCACAACACATAACACATATATTTGTACATGGAAACCCTATAAGGGGAAAAACCACGGTGGGAAACCTTACCCACAATCAGATGATACTACTGCAGATAGTATATGTGTACAAATGGGGTTTGCACATGCAGAAAGACGAACTTCCTAGAGCTCACTGCTCAAATGGGAGTCACAATGACTATAGTAGGATGGTTAAATCCTGGATAATGTACTGCTCATAATAACATCTTCATATGTTGGATTCACTACTGGTTAAGCTCTGATTATCTCCTTCATACCTTCCTTGAATCTTCAAATGATGTCTACGTGAGTAGCTTTTCTTATATTTGCATACATCAAATATCACAACCTTACCATACCATATTACATTCCTTTCTTCACATAATCTCACAAATGAGATCTTACATATATACCAAAACCTAAGACCAAATGTGTAGATTGGCTCACTAAGAAGATTACAATTAAATCAATTACAAATGAATCAATATGTGATGCATCATGTCATCTCAATGCATTTACAATAATAACCAATCAATAAATCATCTCCATAACGTGTCATGCTGATCTAGAATAGATAATGCATGCCGGTCCATAATCTAGACCAATTTGCTGGTAACAACAAATATGCCAACTCTATTAGACCAATAACCAAATCACCAAAACAAGTGTCCAAACCATGTCTTCAACATAACCAAGTAATCTCCAGATGATAATAGATCATCCTCAATGCTGGTGAACAATATAACCTGCCTGTGAACAATATACCGGTGACTGTGCATAAGTTACTGAACATGCCAATGAACATAATGTGCTGATTCAACATAACCAAAGATCTCCATAAAGATAAGTGCTAATAAGTGTTTAAATCAATGACAAAACCAATGCAACACATCCACAATACCAACAATCTCCCCCTTTGGCATTGATGGCAACACAAGATGGAAAAACCATCTAAGTGCCAAAGCAGAAATGCCAATAAACCAAAAACCAACAATCTGCAGAAATTACAGCTGAATAACCCTTGTTCTATTAACATCAACAAAATAAGAGTTTATAGAAACATGGCAGAAGCAGGAGCAGGAAAGGGAGCGGGAGCCCAAATTTCAAACTCTCAGCAAGGCGGGAACCCTGGTTCCAATGGTGAGATCGGCCAGATCAATGGCGCTGGTCCTATTGGCGATAAGGACAAGCCCCTAGACTTCCCAGTCACTGTTGCTGACTCTCAGTCTGATGGTACTCTGCTTGAGGTGACAGTGGATTCATCTGGGCACCTGGGGGAAGGGTCCAATGGGGGGCCCATTCCACGAGATGACCCCGTGGATAGCGGGAGGGAGAAAAAGAAATGGTCTTCCCTTTTTGGAACTAGACCAACTGGTAAATCCTCCCTTCCTCCTGTAAAGAATATTTCTGACCCTTCTGGTGGTAAGTTTGCTATCTCCATCCCTGACCAGGTTCTGGGCCATAATATCAATAGTATGTCGAACTCCTTGGTAGGGAAATTTATGGGTTCACGCCCTAACATTGAAGTTGTCAGGGCCTTTGTCAAACGAAAATGGGCCCTTAAAGGAAATGTTGAAGTTTCGGCACTACCCAAGGGTCTTCTATCTTTTTCCTTTTCGTGTGAAGAAGATAAGGTGAAGATATTGTGCAGGAGCCCCTGGATGGTAGGAAAGACAGCTCTGGTTCTTAGAAAATGGCATCCGAAACTAAACATGAATGATTCTCTTCTGGCCCAAGTTCTAGTTTGGATAAAGCTTCTAGGATTACCTCTTGAATATTGGGTAGAAAGTATCTTCTCTGGAATAGCAAGTTCTTTTGGCGAGCTGCTCTCAATAGACCTAGTCACTGCTTCAAAAAGAAGATTAACCCATGCAAGGTTCTGTGTTGGAGTAGCCCCTGAGGCAGATATGCCAGAACAGATTGACCTAGTTTCAAAACTGGGAACCTGGAAACAACAAATCGAATATGAAACTATCCCTTTTGCGTGCTTCCACTGTAAAAAAGTAGGTCATTGGGCAAAATCTTGCCCAAACAAGCAAAAGGTAGAACCCAAGCAGCTTAAACCTTAGATTGAAAGTTAGAAGATGCCAGAGAAATGAGTGTGGCAAGTTAAAAACATAGAAAATAAGGAAGAAAATTCCAATCATTTTTTTCCTTTGGGGGAACAGAAGGAAGCCTCAAACTCTATCTTCAGTCCCACAATACAAGAAGCAAAGAGAAATGAAACAACCAAAGCTAGTCCCATAAGAACAACTCAAAAAAAGGAAATGAAAGATCAGAATGATCCTCCAAATGAGATAGCTGAAGTGGTGGATGACACACATGAAAGAAAGGTAGTGAAAGAAAGAGATTACCAACCTAAGGAAGGAGAGATCCCCGATCCCCAAACTGAAAGGACCGATTCTTCTCTAGCCATACCTAGTTTTGAAATTCAAGAAGCCCAAAAATGTGCAATTTTGGGTATGAATCTTTCGGATTTGGATCAGAATTTAAGAATAGTGAACAATGTTTCAACTGACTCAAGAACTCCTAAATGGGGTAATGAAGAAGAAATTTACAAAATCCTCATCAACCCGGAAACAACTCCTGTGATAGAAACGGAATGGAAGCAACCAAAATACAGGAACAAGAAAGCAGCAACTCCCTCGACATCTCTAATAAGGAAATCCAGCAGAATAGCTCAAGTTGATGTGGGATACATTTCCTCTTCCCTAGGATGACCCTCTAACCACAAAGTTAGAGACAAGGAGGCTAGCAAGAACATAGCAGATGGAACTCAAAAAACTCTCAAGGAGCTGGGAATCGGTAAGTAGCTATGAAGATAATTTCTTGGAACATAAGGGGACTAAACAATCCCCATAAACAAGACATTATTAGGAATATGATAAGAGATAGCAATCCTGACATTTTTCTTATTCAAGAAACCAAAATGAGTAGAGAAAAAGTTGAATCTTTGAAGTTCTTCAAAAATGGTAATGTTAGTGGGGGTAGTTCTGAGGGTGCTTCTGGAGGCATTGCTACCATCTGGAATCTTAACATTGTTAAAGGTCAGGTCATTATTCAGGAAAGTAATTTTTCTTGTATCAAATTTGAGCACCTTAAAGATGGTTCTTCATGGGTTCTCACAAACATTTATGCTCCTAATACCTTAAAGGCTAGAAAATCTTTTTGGAAAAAGATCAGACAGGCTAGGGACAACTTCAAAAATCTTAGTTGGATGGTTATGGGAGACTTTAACATGCCTTTGAAAGAGGAGGAAAAATTTGGAGGCAGTCCTCCTCAGTTGGAAAGTAGGATGGCCCTCATGGATTTTATTAACTCCCAAGCTCTTAATGACTTGGAGATACAGGGCTGCAATTACACTTGGACTAATAGGCGAAATGGTAATGACCTTATCCAAGTGCGTCTTGACAGAACTCTCATTTCCGATGACTGGTATAGTCAGTACTTCTGTTCTTTGTCTACCCATATTCGGGCAGGATCCGATCATCTTCCAATCACCTTCAATGCTGACTTGATCAATAGAAGAAGAAACTATCCCTTTAGATTTGAAAAAATGTGGATCCTTCACCCCGACATTAAAAGAAATATTCAGAAATGGTGGAGTATCCAAGTTGAGGGAACGACTATGTTCAAAGTTGTTAAGAAGCTCAAAAGTGTAAAGGACAACATTCAACTCTGGAATAAGACCAGTTTTGGGAATATATTTGAGGCTAAGAGCAAAATTTAGGAAAACCTTAAAGAAATACAGGACCAGATCCAGAAGGATGGTTTCAGTACTGTGTCTATTGCTAATAAAAACAAGATCCTTAAGAAATACCAAGACATTATTGCCAAAGAGGAAATGTTCTGGAAGCAGAGATCGAGATGCATTTGGCTCAAGGAAGGGGACAGGAATACAAGATTCTTCCATATGTTGACTATCAAGCATAAAGCAGTCAACAGAATGAACAAGCTAGTTGTGGAAAGTGGGGCGCTGGTCAAGGAAGATGAAATAAGGAGTGAAGCTAAGAGGTATTTCTCGGACCTCCTAAAGAGGGATCATAGTCTGGATGCTGAAGCCCAATCCTCTTTTCTTCAGAACATTCATTGTCTCATTGATGCCCAAAATAATGCCTTCCTCTCTTCCATTCCCTCTATCTCAGAAATTAAAAATGTTGTTTTCTCCTTTGATGGCAACAAAGCACCTGGACCTGACAGTTTCCCAATGTTCTTTTTTCAAGATTTTTGGGATATTATTGGGACTGATGTAGCCAATGGGGTTAAGGAATTCTTTGGGGCTAGAAAACTCCTGAAAGAAATCAATGGTACTTTTATTGCTCTTATCCCTAAGATTCAAGGTGCTGAATCTTTGGACAAATTCAGACCTATTAGTCTCTGCAACTCCTTTTACAAGATTATCTCTAAGGTCCTGACTACTAGACTTTTGTCTATCCTTCCCGCCTTAATTAAACACCAGCAAAATGGGTTTGTTCCTGGAAGATAAATTCTTGATTCCATTATTATAGTTCATGAGAACATTCACTCTCTTGTTAGAGCTAAGAAGCAGGGTCTCATCCTTAAGCTTGACCTCTCTAAAGCCTATGACAGGGTCGACTGGTCTCTTCTCTAGAAAGCTCTCACTTCTTTTGGGTTTGCCCCTAGAGTTGTGGAGCTTTTCTCCCAGCTTACTACTTCTGCGTCTTTTGCTGTTCTTGTCAATGGTTCTCCTTCAAATTTTTTCCAAGCCTCGAGAGGCCTTAGGCAAGGAGATCCTATCTCCCCCATCCTTTTCATTATTTTGGCAGAATGCTTTGGTCGGACTATGGAAAATTTGGTGCAGCAAGGGTCCCTAAAGGGCCTCCAACCTTCTTCTGCTGACCTTATTTGTTCACACCAACAGTTTGTTGATGATACAATAATTATGGGGGAATCAAGTATCTCAGAAGCTAAAGTACTGAAGAGTACCCTGTGTAAATTTGCCTATGCTACGGGGCAGCTTATTAACTGGGCCAAAAGTGATGTCTTTTTCATTAATACTCCTAAGAGAAGACAACAGAGGATTAGCAGAATTCTGGAGTGTAAGATTGCTGACCTTCCTGCTACCTACCTTGGACTCCCCATGGGGATTGCCCCTTCTGATTCCTTCTGGAGTTCTCTAGTTGACAAATTTCACAAAAAACTTGCAGGTTGGAAAGGGGCCCTCTTAAGTCAAGCTGGTAAGCTCCTTCTCCTTAAGGCTACTCTTCAGAGTATTCCTATTTATGCTCTTAGTCTCTTCAAAATTCTAGTCAAGTATGCTGAAGCTATTGAGAAAATTCAAAGAAGATTCCTATGGTCTGGGGTTGAGGAAAAGCAAAGAATGTCCTTGGTGGCATGGGATCAGGTCTGTAGGCTGAAAAGCAAAGGTGGTCTGGGTCTTAGGAGGATTCGTACTTTAAATGAAGCTCTCTTGTCTAGACAAGCTTGGAGATGGTTTCATTCTAATTCTGAATGGTGCAAAATTTGGAGAAGTAAGTATTCTCTCCTATCTTCTTCTCTCTCTTCTTTTCTTAATTCAGATTTCAACATAAATGGATCCCATATTGGGAACGATGTTTCTAAATGTAAAGATGTGATTGCTAAAGGAGTGATATGGAAACTTGGAAATGGCAGAAAAGTTAGATTCTGGGAGGATCCCTGGCTTTTTGATAAACCCCTAATGGATTCCCATGAATGGGCCTCCCATGCCCCTTCCTGTATTGGCTCTTTTGGCTCCTTAGTAGCAGATTACTGGGATGGGAACAATTGGTAGAACATTGATAGTATCCACCCTAGCCTTTCTAAGCTCAAGACCCATCTGTCTTCTATTTGGCTGAATAATGAAGAGGACTCCCTGATTTGGAAGCATGATCCCAAAGGTATTTTAACTATGTCTTTGATGTATTGTGTCCTATCCCCCCCCCTCCTATAAATCCTTTCTGGTCTAAAGCCTGGATAAAAGGTCTCACTCCCAAAATCAATTTTTTCTTCTAGATTATCCTCCAAAATAAGATCCTTACTATTGACAACCTAAAAGGTAGAGGTTTTGCCCTTCCAAATAGGTGTGTGTTGTGCTTTCAAGAGGAAGAGTCTATGGACCACCTTGCCCTCCACTGTTCCTTCTCAGCCTCTATTTGGGAAAGTTTCCTCAAGAGCTTTAGTTTAGCCTAGGTGTTTCCTAGTAACATTAGAGATTTGTTCTCCTCCTGGGAAATTCAATGGACTAACTCTTTTCTGAGATGTATGTGGCAGCTCTCTCTTCCTCATATTTTGTGGGGTCTTTGGAAAGAAAGAAACAACCGAATCTTCAGGGATGTTTCCCTAAATCATGATATTGTTTTCTAGAAAATTCAAAGGGCTATCCAGGAAAATATGGGAATCATGGAGGGGTCTTGTTACTCAAACAACTCCCTGGAGTCAAATATCTTAAGGGCTTGGAATATGAAGATCACTGATGGTCCTAATCTCAGCTATAATAAAAGGCTTGAAGCTAAATGGCAAACCCCTCCCCAAGGCTGGCTCAAAATCAATTTTGATGGTGCAGCCAAAGGAAACCTAGGTCCTTCAGGCTGTTGAGCTATTCTTAGAGCTCATAGAGGCATTTGCAAAGAGATGATTGCTGTCCCTATTGGTACACAAACCAATCATAAAGCGGAAGCTATGGCAGCTCTTCAAGGCATTATCCTAGCCAAAAAATGTAATTGCCCCTATCTTTGGATAGAGGGGGACTCAAATAATATAATAAAGTGCCTCAATGGGACTTCAAAACCCTCATGGTTGATTCACAACATAATCACTTCTGCTATTGACATCATTAGAACCTTTAGAAAATGCCATATATCCCATATCTATCGGGAGGCCAACTGTTCTGCTGATTGGGCTGCAAATGTGGCAGTTAAGAATGAGACAATTACCACGTGGATGGGTGAGAGCGGAATCCCCAAAGATGTCAGACAAATTATAAGTGATGAATGATATCGAAGTACCCCAAAGACTCTTGATTGACAGGGTAATTATGAAAAGTACTGATGTAAGCACTTCGAGTTATTTCTATAATGAGAAAATCACTCATTATAACATTAATGTCATCAAAACTTGTTTTATAATCAATCAAATCATTAAGGCCAACAAATCACACACTTTTTGGATATTTGTTTTAGCTCCGAAAATCTCTCTGTTTTACCAGCTCTACAATTTTTAAAATTTGACTGTGAGAAGTGACACCATGGGTGGAAATAGGAGATGATATGAGCCAAATAGTTGCAAGGAGTGGAGATAGAAGGATGAGGTGTGGAGTATTTTGCAGAAGGGTGGTCTGTTGAACTTCATAGAGAGACTACACGACCGTGATGGAATGGTAACTATCCTCTTCTGCAAAAATTGGAAGAAGGGCATGCTAAAAATGGGTGATCAAATGGTGGAAATTGATGAAGATTTAATTGCTAAAGCTACGGGTCTCAACAGGGAAGGCTGCAACTTCTACAGAGGCAGGAAGGTCAGCAGGGAAGCCATTGAAAGGTACCCGGTTACTGAGAAAGAGAAAAAAAGACCGGTAAAGTTGAGCAAAACCTATTACCCGCCTAGGGCTTTTGCCAAACCCTGGCGGGAAATTCTCTTTGTTTTAATGCGGTATATAACTCTAGATGGTAGGTTTACCGAAAGTCTATGGGTATCATTTTGTTCTGTTAAACCATTTTAGGCATAATGATAAGGTGAATTTTCCTTATTTCTTGCTTTGCTAATGAATGCCTCCCTAAAAGCCTACAAAGAGAATCCTCTGGGCGATACCACAATGCACCAAGGTCTTATGGTCCTCATTTATGACCATTTAAAGGCCAATCAAATTAACCAGATGCAGCTCTCTATGGACTCTGAGGAAGATATGTCTGATTCTGCTTTTTTGGAGGAGGAGGAATCCGACAATGACTCCTTGTCTGATAATGAGGATAGCTCTGATGACTCAGAGTATGAGAGTAGTAAGAAGAGGAAATCAAGACCCTCATCTTCTAAGGGCAAAAAACTTCAAAACAAACCCTTGATCAGCATCTCTTCGGAAGAAGAGGATTCAGATTATTTCGAGGAGAAGAAGAACCCTAAGGGGTTGCTGAAGAAGAAAAGTAAAAACCAAGCCCAGACCCAGAAGAAGCATAAGAAAAAAGAGGAGTCTGGCAAGGAACTGGAAGCTGACAAGAAAGCTAGGACCCTGGAAGCCAAGCACATCCTGGATAAGGAGACAATGGAAGAGACTCTCAGGGCTGCCGACACTATCTCTGCCCTCCATATCCCTAAAAATGAATAGGTAACCCCTGGAAAAGTGACTCCCTCTTCTGGCTCTCCTCCCGAGGCCTTGAATGGTTTTATGAAAATGATTGAATGGCTCATTGATGGTTACAAGAAAGCTGTGGATGAGTAGAAAAAACTATGCAACAGAGTCCTGATTCTGAAGACCATTAATATGGGAGAGGGGAATACAATGGTTGACTATATTGAGGACTTGAAAAACACTATTGCTAAAGCGAAAGACATCAGAGATGCTTTTAACCCTAGGTTTGAGTAGATTGAAAAGGAGATGCTGGACAGAAAAAGCCTTGCGGAAACTAGTGAAAAAACACTCTCGGATACAATCACCAAAGTGGAAAAAATTGAGGAGTGCCTTAAGAATATTGAGGAGCAGAGCCTTAGTATTCTAAAAATCTCAGCCAATAATACTCATGCCCTCATCAGTAAGCTTGATGATGACAAGGAAATCCAGGAAATTGATCTGGACGCTGAAGGAACAGGGGAATCTCAAGGCCCCAGAACCTGCACCAGAGGCAAGAGGAAGGAAAATAAAATGAATAAGGACCTGGAAGAGCTAAAAGCTGTCAGGGCGACCTATGATGAGCTGGTGATAAAGGCAGAGGATCTGCTAAAGAAAATTGCTATGTAGTGTCTCCTCGGTTTCTTTGCTGTGTTTTGTTGTTTTGCTGTTCTTTCTGTTCGCTGGTCTTTTGGCCAGTTGCTATGTATGCAGACTTTAATTCCTATTGCTACTCTTTTTCTTTCTATGATGTAATGGTTTTGGGTCCTTAAAACCTATTTTTTAATTAATCAGAACAATCTGTAGAAATCAATACCAGAAATTAAAATACAGAGAGTAACAATATCTCCCCCAATGAATAATCTCTCCCCAAAGGATAATGTGTTTTTCCATAGATATCTCTCCCCCTTTGACATCAAATGCCAAATCAATACAAATACCAGATACAACTAGTTCCTAGAACTAATTACAAATACCAAATTATCCAACTAATCCCCCTGAGAAGTAGCTCACTTCCATCAAAGCCAGGAAAAAAAAAGGTTTCTCTGCTAATTTTGGTTGGTCTGATGCCAATCTCCAATTGTTTAAGTCTCCACCGGTGAGGGTATTACCCCCAGCTTCTCTCGAAGATATTCAAAGGCTTTGTAAAGATATCTGCAATCTACTCTTTAGTATTCACATAAACCAATTTCACTTCCTTTGCTTCAACATTCTCTTTCAAAAAATTGTATTTGATAGAAACATGTTTAGATTTAGAGTGAAATATCGGATTCTTTGATATATCAATTGCTATCGAATTATCACAATAGATGATTATGGGTTCTTTGCATTTAAATTTTATGTCCTTTAACATTTTCTTAATTCATAATACCTGAGTACAATTAGTTGTTGCTGCAACATATTATGATTCCGCTGTTGATAATGATGTACAACTCTGTTTCTTGCTCAACCATGAAATCAATCTGCTACCAAGAAAGAATGCTCCGCCGGTGGTGCTCTTTCTGTCATCTACATCTCCTACCCAATTTGCATTGGTGTATGCACATAAATCAAAATTTTCATCTTTAGGATACCATAAACCAAGATTTGTTGTGCCTTGTAAATATCGGAAAATCCTTTTTACTGCTGATTCATGATTTTCCTTAGGATTACTTTGAAATCTTGATACAATACATACTGCATTCATAATATCGGGTCTTATTTGTGTCAAATATAGTAGACCTCCAATCATAGATTTATATCTTGTCCGATTAACAAGGGCTGAATCATCCTTCAGTGATAGTTTATCAGTTGTAGTCATAAGAGTACTTACCGGTTTAGAGTTTTCCATACCAAATTTCTTTAGTAGTTCCTTCAAGTACTTTGATTGACATATGAATATACCTTATTAGTCTATGAAATCTGCAATCCTAAAAATATTTTTATCTCCCCAATCATAGACATTTCAATTTCTTCCTGCATCTTATTAGAAAAATCCTTACACAATCCATCTTCTCCTCCAAAAATGATATCATCAACAAAAAATTCAATAACCAAGATGTCATCATTAGTCACTTTGACATATAGGTTACTGTCAACATTACCTTTAGTGTAACCAAACTTCAAAATATATTTGTCCAATCTAGCATACCAAGCTCTAGGAGCTTGCTTCAATCCATATAAAGCTTTCCTGAACCTGGAAACCGTATCTTTGTCATTTGTCAAAGAAAATCCATCAAGTTGTTGAATGTAAACTTTCTCTTCAAGATCACCATTCATAAATGCACATTTAACATCCATTTGATTTACTTTATAGTTCTTGTGTGCTGCAAATGCAAGAAATAGTCTGACTGCCTCAATTCTAGCTACCGGTGCAAAGGTTTCATTGTAATCAATTCCCTCTTTTTGTGAATATCCCTTACACACTAATCTTGATTTATTTCTGATTACCTTACCATCTTCATTAAGTTTGTTTCTGAATACCCATTTATTTCCAAATACTTTTTTGTTTTTAGGCCGGGGAACCAATGTCCATGTATTATTCTTTTCAATTTGTTCCAATTCATCTTCCATAGCTTTAATCCAATGTTTATCCTCACATGCCTCAATAATAGATGTCGGTTCAATTTGAGAAATTAAACATCCCTCTTCATTTGCCAGTCTTCCTCTTGTCATAACTCCTTGATACTTATTCCCAATTATCTGACTTTCAGAGTGATTCAATCTTACATACTTGGGTGTGTTCACTTGCTGTTGTTCTTTAGTCACTGTGGAATTCTCTGATGATGCCGGTGTGACTAGATCTACATTTTGTACTGGTGCACTCAGTGTAGGTTCATTTATGATCATCTCAATTGCTGGTTTAGATTCTATAGATCTTGAATTACCTCTGAATTGTTCATCTATCTTCACATTTGCACTCTCAATGATTTTCTGCAATCTTTTATTAAAACATCTATATGCCTTGCTCTTAGATGAATAACCAATAAATATTCCTTCATCACTTCTAGGATCAAATTTACCAACATACTCATCTCTCCTAATATAACATTTGCTTCCAAATATTCTAAAATATTTAAGAGTAGGAGTATTACCAAACCATAGTTCATGAGGGGTCTTACCGGTTTCACCTTTGATGTGAACTATGTTGAATGTGTAAACCACTGTATTCACTGCTTCTCTCCAATACACATGAGGTAGGTTTGCTTTTGATATCATGCTTCTAGCTGCATCGAGAATAGTTCTATTCTTCCTTTCCACAACTCCATTCTATTGGGGTGTCCGAGGTGCTGATAGTTGTCTTCTGATTCCATTCACTTCACAGAATGTATTAAATTCCTTAGATGTGAATTCACCTCCTTGATCTGATCTTAAACATTTGATTTTCTTACTAGTTTCATTCTCTACCATTACCTTGAATAATCATAATTTCCCAAAAGCTTCTGATTTCTCCCTCAGAAAAGTAACCCAACACATTCTAGAATAATCATCAATGATTAGCATAAAATATCTATCTACTTGTAGACTTCTAGTTCTTGCTAGACCACATAAATCAGTATGAATTAAGTCAAGAACATTATTGGATTTCTCTGGAATACTCTTAAAAGTTGTTCTAACTTGCTTTCCAAATTGACATTCCTTACATACCGGATTGTGAGGTTTTACAATATTAGGTAAATCCCTTACTACCTTAGTTGTCCAGATATTTACAATGCAATCAAAATTTACATGACAAAGTCTCTTATGCCATAAACAACTTTCATCAATGTGTGCAATCAAGCATGTTTTCTCATTGTTATTCAAATGAAAGATATTACCTCTAGTCTGATTACCGGTTGCAATTTCTAAATCAGTTCTGTTCATAATTTTGCATTTACCATTCTTGAATTGTAGCTGGAATCCCTTTTCAACTAATTGACCAACACTCAAAAGATTGTGCTTCAAACCTTCAACATAATAAACGTTGTTAGTATTATTCTTACCATCAAAAGATATAGTGCCTTTTTCTTTGATCAAACAAGCTTTATCATCCCCAAATCTTACTAGACCTCCATTGTATTCCTGAAAAGTTAAGAGTTTACTTTTATCGCCAGTCATATGATGTGAACATCCATAATCTATAATCCATTCATCCTTTTCTTCAACTTTAGCTACCAGGGCTTGCTCTACCGGTGGAATAGTAGGTGCCGATTAATCTTATGTTATTGTAACAAAATCCCATCCATTGTCTGTCGTTTCCTCACCAGAATCATCAGTAACTCCTTCATCAACATAGTAACATGATTTGTCTCTATTCTTCTTAAATCTGTATCTCTGATATTCAGGGTTAGGCTTATATGTTCTTTTAGCTTCTTCTCTCAATCTTGCATGTCTATCAAGACACCTAGATACCACATGACCAATTTTATTGCAGTTAAAACATTTAAAAGGTGCTTTACCTTCATACTTACTTCCAATAGGACCTTTAGGCATTTTCCTTGTAAATAGTGCTTCAAGCTCTTCTAGTTCTTTATTTTCCTTTCTGATATCTTCAAGTTCTTTTGCATAAAGTGCTTTCCAATCAGATTTCTCAGATGATGATGAAGATGCTACAGATGATGATGCTTTGAAAGCTAAATCTGTCTTAGTTGTAGCAATAGGACCAACTTCCTCAAGCTCAAAAGCTGAAAGTTTTCCAACCAAAGTATCTCTAGATACTGATGTATTAGGCATTGTTCTCAATTCATTAATAATAGTTACTTTCATTTTGTATGCTGGTGGCAATGCTCTTAAAACTTTAGAAACAATCTCATCTTCACTTAAGAATCCTCTAAAACATTGTATTCCCAAAACAATTTCATTAACTCTTTCCATAAAAGTAGAAATGCTTTCATCTTCTTCCATTTTTCAGATGTTCATACCTGACCCAGAAGCATTCCAGTTTTGCAATTTTGATAGTGGTATCACCTTCATTCAATGTCTCCAATTTATCCTAATAGCTTTAGCAGTAGATCGGTCTAATAATCCCATGATTTGTTGATCTGACAAGGGGCTCAAAAGTGTTTCTCTTGCTTTGCAATCATTCTCCTGATCTTTAGCCAAGTTTGGTGGATTAGGTTGACTCTGTGGAGGACCAACATAGCCATTCTTTGTAACATTCCATATGTCTCTTCCAATGCAATTCAGATGTGTCTCCATTCTGATCTTCCATGTACCATAGTTGGTTCCATCAAGTTTTGGACTGTCCTTCCTAGAATAGTTAGTTGCCATAGAATCTCCTCAAGTTGTTAAACTGCTACAAAAAGAGGACTTAGCTCTGATACCAATTATTAGGAGCCAGAGGCAACTGAGAGGGGGGGTGGGGTGAATCAGTTGTCTATTAATTTCAGCCTAAATATAGCTTAATCAAACTTGATGCATAATACCGGTAAACCAAACTTAATGTCGGTTGATAGTTTAACAATTAATAATAGTACCAGTGAAACTTAATGCATGAAACAGCAAGAGAAACAACATCCACAACACATAACACAAATATTTTTACGTGGAAACCCTATAAGGGGAAAAACCATAGTGGTAAACCTTATCCACAATCAAATGATACTACTGCAGATAATATGTGTGTACAAATGGGGTCTGCACATGCAGAAAGGCGAACTACCTAGAGCTCACTGCTCAAATGGGAGTCGCAATGACTATAGTAGGATGGTTAAATCCTAGATAATTACTGCTCAAAATAACATCTTCATATGTTGGAATCAGTACCGGTTAAGCTCTGATTATATCCTTCATACCTTCCTTGAATCTTCAAATGATGTCTGCGTGAGTAGCTCTGCTTATATTCACATATATCGAATATCACAACCTTACCATACCATATTACATTCCTTTCTTCACATAATCTCACAAATGAGATCTTACATATATACCAAAACCTAAGACCAATTGTGTAGGTCGTCTAACTAAGAATATTACAATTAAATCAATTACAAATGAATCAATATGTGATGCATCATGTCAGCAATGCATTTACAATAATAACCAATCAATAAATCATCTCCATAACGTGTCGTGCTAATCTGGAATAGAGAATGCATGCCGGTCCATAACCTAGACCAATTTACTGGTAACAACAAATATGCCAACTCGATTAGACCAATAACCAAATCACCAAAACAAGTGTCCAAACCATGTCTTCAACATAACCAAGTAATCTCCAGATGATAATAGATCATCCTCAGTGCTGGTGAACAATATAACTTGTCGGTGAACAATATACCAGTGACTATGCATAAGTTACTGAACATGCCGGTGAACATAATGTGCCGGTTCAACATAACCAAAGATCTCTAGAAAGATAAGTGTTTATAAGTGTTGACATAAATGAAAAAACCAATTCAACACATCCATAATACCAACAGATAGGTTTGTGAGTGAATAAGACCCAATTGATGTAAGGCATTGTCATGGTTGCATTTTATAAGCCAACATGAACAAATGACCATGTGGGTCAGTGGGAGTCTAGGCTTGAGTTAGGAAATAAATAGTGGTCTTAGAAACATTAGAACAATCCTTGGAATAGGCCGAATACACCTTGGAGCCGCCAAATTTGAAAAGTGCAAGTTGACAACTTTTGTTGTCATTGCAAAATGTTGTAAAAAGGGGTAACTAATCCTCCAACGGTTCCAAAGTTTGAAAAGTGGTTCGAAACCATTAGGGAGTCTATATTAGGCCCACTTGAATTGATTCCAGGGTTTTTATTACTATTGTTATTGAAGTTGTTGAAATTAGTGATGTTTTGGAGTTTGGAGCAATACAATATACTTGGAGTTTTATGAAATTCTGCATGTTTGATGTTCATTTCTTATCGGTACGAATTGGTGGATGCCTAAAACCAATTGGATGAGCTAGGTAAGTCTCTTAACTTTCATTTGAATCAAGTTTGAGGTCTTGAAATAATCTCGTTGTAGATATCCATCAAAACCTATCTAGACTGGTCACAAACCTTGCCAGCACCTAGGGTTTCACTATAAAGAAGCCCCGAATCTGACATTTTCACGAGAGGACTAAACAACTTGTGGGAAAATTTTAGAGGGGCCATTGTACCAAAATATTTTGGTGTTGGTTTTCAGGGAGGCTCCAATCCCAAAGATATTGAATTGACCCTAGGCGGGCATCTCTATGTGACCACCTAAAATAAAGAAGTGAAAATCACTTGTAGTAGGAAAAGGAGATGGGATCAAGTCCTAAAACCTTGGATTTTGTGGTTTGACACCTTATCCCACCTTGAAAAATCATTGGTTTAGTCAAGAGACTAATGCAAGGGGTACTTACTTTGGAAATTAGGCCTAATTGGCTTAATTAGGTCTGGAAGGACAGTAAGGATATAGACCTTTTCAAACTTGGGGTTAGAGTCTAAGCCTTTGGGGAATCATGTAACTTGTTAAAGGGCATCTGAATATTCCCTTAGTTTGTCTTGTTTGTTGGAATTTTATTAAGTTGTGTGTGGATAACTCAACTGGTAGGGCTGCTAGTCAACCGGTAGGGCTACTAGACAAATAGGACAGTTGTAAAACAAGTACCCCCTAAACCATTTGACATTCAGGTCTTATGGATGTTTTGTGTTGGTTGGACCACCAATAGATAAAATCCAATATGTCTCCATCCCATTGGTACCAGAAGATTGTCTGCCATTCACACAAGAGTAGAGTGTTTTCATCCAAATGCTACCGAAAGATACTAATCTGGTATGCATCCAGTCACATAAATTCTTGTGTGAGATGAGAACTTGGTAGGTTTGTTGTTTGACACCTTGAACAAACAAAACAACTTGATTTGGGCATAGTAGATGTGGGAGAGAGACTGTTATCACCTAGTTTGTTGCTTGGCTCTGCATCACTAAGGCACACAACCTTAGCGAAAGATAAAATGTACTTGAAAAACACAGAAGATCACTTCTTCTAGGCAAGATATAATAGATATGATTACAAAGAGTAATATTTGTTGACCTGAGTAGAAGCACATCCTTTGAAATGATGATTATAGTTCACTGTTAAAAAAATATTTTAATGTCCTTTTCTTTGCAGTGATTAGTTTTGTTAGCTGTTAGCCTAGTATGAAGGCCCATAGGCTAGTCAGGAGTAGAAACTAGGGTTTCCTATTTTCTAGGAGGATTCTTTGGCATTTTCAAGGAGTGTATGTGGGAGTTTGACAGTTTGGCTTTTGGATTCCTTCCGGGTTTTCAGAGAGCTTTAAGATGGTTCAACATGCATCTGCATCGGGTGACTTTTTCCAGACTTACTATTTTTAGTAAGTGCGACGACTGCTCAGAATGTGGTTAAAGTCACTTTGGAAACACTTACTATTTTTAGTAGTATGCTATTTTTAGTAAGTACTATTTTTAACAGTTCTATTTTTAGCAGGATGTCAGCAAGCCTGTTCAGATGGCTATTTCTGGTAGGTCAGTTTGAGCAGTTGGCCTTCCAACATTTTTTGGTGCTATTCTTGGCAAGGATTCTACAACTCAGCTCAATGGCTATTTTTGACAGTATTATTTTGGCAGGATCCTGTATTCACTCAGATGACTATTTTTAGCAGTTTAGTTCAGAGCCCCAACTCAGTTCAGTTTTGGTGACTTCCAACACTACAGTCTCTGACTAAATGTGGCAATAATCAGTATTTGAGGAGAAGGTAATTTCAATATATTAATACCTTAGGTATGAGGTATTAATATTTGATTATTTTATGGATAGACAACTTAGGAAGGGAGAAAATATTATTTTTATCCTAAGTCTATTTTGGCAAAATTTGCATATTACTTCAAGGGGGTCATCATGGTGTTAATAATTAAATTATAACTCAAGGAAAATGGGGTGATTTTCTAAGTATATTGGTTTAGTAATATTTTTTATTTGGAAGTCATAGTTGGGCGCCCACTTTACACTTTATTTTATGACACTTATATTTATTAAAAAGGGCGATTTTGGGTGAATGTGAATTGGGCGAACTTGTGCAAGGAAATGAAATCAAATGAAATGTCAAATGTGGATGAAATGGAATGGCATTTGGTTTGGGTGTATTTGGAGTGCATTTGAATTTGAATTTGGTTGGCAAAAAGTTATAAATAAGTGACTTGGGCTCTCATTTTGGTATCTTAGACAATTTACACTGTTATGCTGTCGGATCGACTCCAGACAATCTTCGAGGGTGAATACCTCCTATGGATCTTAACAAACTTTGAGTGTGAGATATCACTCCTAGCTGTGATTGGATCTTCTGAATGTGTGGTTCGATTTTAGTGTGTATTTTCAGATTTTTCAGTGTGGTGTGGATTTCAGTGTTGCTGGTTTTTGGTGTGGTTGTAGCACGTTTTAGTTCATAACTCTCAGTTCATGTGTCAAATCATTCTGGGTAGTGGCTCTCTTCCTATGCCACATGTGATCAATTTTGTAAGTTTGTAGAGCTTAATGTTGAGTATTTAATTTTTAAATGCAAATCGTACTTCTTTCTTAGCAGTACTATGTTGGGCTGCCTGGGAATGCATGCATAAATTCATTTGGGGGTTTTGGGTGCAGTTTGTTGGTTCTAATCTCATCGTCTGTCTTGTATCTTTCATTTGCATCCATTTGGGGGTCATTTCGTTGAGTGTGAATAGAGTTACGAGCATTTTTGTGAGTTTTTAGGCTGTTGGTCTGTGTGTTTCCAGCGCATGGGTTGCATATCAAAATCTGAAAAAATATTAGTTTGGAGTGTTTCCTTTTATGGAGTTGGTTTTAGAGTGTGTGGGTTCTATGGATGTATTTAGAGATAATTTGAGTGTGCAGGGAGTGATTTAGAAGTGTTTATGAGGATTTTAGTGTTGCTGGTCTGTATTTCTAGCCTGCTATTCATTCATATCATATTTAGTTTTTTGGGGTTGAAGATGGTTTTTCAGGTGTGTGATTCTATGGGTGTGGTGTGAAGAGTCTTGGTAATAATTTGCAGCTGTTAGTTTGGGTTTTGGCATTTCAATATCCACGATGAATCATATTATAATGCTTATTAGTAGTACTAACAACAATTTATTTGAACTCTCTCAGTCCCATGCATAAGTGGAAGAGGTTGGCCTTGCCGCCTAGTTTGGATAATGATTCTAGTAATTTTGTAATCCATGTTTGCATTGTAAATCTGATTAGTAGTACTAACAACTATATACTTGGATTGTTGTTCTTTGGCCCATTGCATAAGTGGAAGAGGTTGGCTTTCCACCTTCTTATCTATTGTTTCTGTCCTCCCGCTGAATAAGAGGCTGAGTTGATTGTAATCTCATTTTTAGTCCTCTTGTTGAATAAGCGGTGGAGTTGATTGCTATTTAATTTCTAGTCCTCCTGGTGCATAAGCGGTAGAGTGATTGTTCTTTAGTTCTTGTATCATCCTTGGTTGGTTTATCGCCAAGTGATTTTTAATATTCTCCATATCCCGTTGAAAAGTGGAAGGGGTTGGATTGCCGCCCAAGCATTGTATTATTTCCAGTTATTTGAAGCTAATGATCCTCTCAATACTGTATGCTCTCACCTTCTCATATTGGGCACATGGTGATTAGAAAAGTGGAAGGGTTATAATTTCAGCATTATTGTATCTTCATTTCCTAACCTTAACAGGTTCTTGTTGTGATTGTAACTGGAAACAAATTGAAACAAATTGTGGGGATATTACACATATGAAACTAACTTCATTATTGCTCATCTACACTTACACACAATTGTACTTACACCTTACATCATATACAAATTCTCATCCAACTCATATGCTTACACTTCATCCTTCAAAATATATCTTCCTTTATATATCATCTGCACAAAGAAAATACATCAATTAGGTAAGCCTAATTAGATGTAACATGTAGAGTATAAACCATAAACCCAAAAACACTCTCCAAAGAAATTTAGAAGTTAAAAAAGATGTGTGAATAATCACACCATGTTGGAACACCTTCCTATCAATCCTAAATTATCTCCTTGAACTCTACACACAACCACACGAACCAGAAACACTCAAGTTGGCTCTAGAGAATATAATTGATAAAGTAACCCAATTAAACATACTCAAAATATGGTTCGGACCTCCAAAAAAAATATGTATGCATAAAATATAATCACCTGACACAAACAATACACTATTGAATATAACCATAACACCAAAACCACTAGAAAGTGGAGGAATGCGAAGCATTCTTGTAAATAGGTACATTGTCACTGTAAAACCAACACTCAGATTAATACCAAATCAACTACAGATAAAATGATTAAATGAAACCTTTAATATAATTTTTTTGTCATCCACAAACATCATAATTCAATCACAATCAAAGATGAATTAATGTGGTACAATCCAAACCAAAAATTTGAACTCAATCTGACAAACCATTCATTGAAATAATCATACACAACCAAAATTTATTGCGGACATCCAAATACATCTTTAATTTTTTGAAATAGTCACGAGACAACTAGATATATCATCTACACTGATCTCCATTAATCTCCATACATTAATATGAGCTCATGAGCAATCACTTGATATAGAACCACTGATGCCATGCTTCCAGACCAACTACCGGACCTTGGTTGACATCAAAGACAATAAGTAATATTAAATGACAACAAGTTTGACATTAATGACAACAAACTCACATTTCCAATAATATCCCCCTTTTTAATTGACGACAACACTTATGCAACCAATGTAATATCAATATATCTCTCCAACAGTAAATCTCTTCAAACATCGATATCTCTCCCCCTTTGACATCAAGGACAAAGGGAAAATCGGCCTCACTATACAAACTCAATCCATCTCTACAAAGCTCTCCCCGTATATATAATAACTCCCCCTTAGGGTATGAATAAAAATAAAAACCAAAGCTATATTCCAACATTCTTCTATTCATTCGATAAAACTGTATAGGAATGCCCTGATGAACAAACTTGAGTTGAGACAAAGTAGTAGTGCAGTCATTCTCCCTAGAGATCAAAATGTTGCGCTTATTTTTCATCTTCAAAAGAAGATCCTCTACCTCACCACAACTACCCCAAACATTTACTGCCCAATCCAACTTTTGAGATTATTCAAGAAGTCTCACCATGCTGGTGAGTTGCAAGTCTACAATATCTCTCATATGACCAAACTATGTCTTATTCTAACCAGTCAACATATTTGTGCATTAATTCTCAATTTGAATCCTTCCATTACCATCATCATCCTTCTTCAAGTCTATAGTACTAAATAGCTGTAGAATTTGTGATTCTATAATATCTATTTGTCCCTTAATGTCTTTAGTTGATTTCGGCCACCAGTGACAAAATTGATATGCTGTCACTACATCCTTTACACTCTTTTCAAAAAAAATTATACTATCTTGTAGTCTGATATGTGTTGTTGCACATATATCTACTAACTTTGATCTCTTCACTTATGCCTTCTTCTCTACATCCTTCAAAACTTTGGCTTCCAATGTGGAAGCATGTTCCTTAAAACCCTTAAGCAACAACTATAGCTTCTCCTTGATAAAATTTCATCCCAAACTATTTTTGGAAGTCCTTCACAAAGGAATTTCACTACATCATCAATAAATTTTGAGCCTTGTATCTATGATTTATTGTATTTTTTATGTGCATAATGGTGAACAAAATCAACCAAATCAAGCATGTGAAGGGGAGATAAATGGTTAAGCTCCATCTTACCTTGAGGCATAGGTACCTCAAAAGTATATTAGTTTGAACTGCATCTACAGACTCAATAGATCTGATTCAAAATCTCTAGAAGGTTTGGAAGATTCTCCACCAGGCTCCATGTTCTCCTCTTCCCCTGTCACCTTTTCCTTTTCCTATTCCTTCTCCAAACTCTTATCATTCTTCAAAATCGTCTCTACAATTATCTCCACACCCTTGTCTACCTTTATTACATTGTCCAAACCAATTTTCAGACTTGCTTCACCATCTTTTGGCTCATCAGTCTTCTCCTCTAAATCATCTTTAGTAATACCACCACTAGGAGCACCAACATTAGTCACTATCAGACCAATAATATTATTTGCCTTCTCTGCAAGAGAAGACACACTCTTCTTCATTCTTCTACAATATCTATTGTTACCTCTTCAATTTGTCTAACTACCCTCTAATAGTCATCTGGATCCTTATCCATGAGGAGGTTGACTCTCTTTTGTTCTATACATTGCATTAAGAGTCTAAATGATATATGTCTGGTCATCCAAAGGTAAGTGATTACATACCATATCTAATGTATAAGTCTAGATGTTGGACTCCTCCCCAATTGCTTCCTTTCTTCTTTCAGTCAAGGCGTCCAACAACTCCACTGGTAGTTTATCAACAATATTTGTAATGTTCTTATTGAATGTGATCAAGTACTGGACAATAGCCTTCTCATTTGTCACTTTATCTATCAAAGGGACATCTTTATACAAACCTATAAACGCCACCAAAGAATCATGCTAACAGATGGAATTCACAAAACTATTAAGATGGTGAGGTTGATAATTAGGATCAAGTGGAGGGGTATCAGGCTTCTTCTTCCTTCCCTTTATTTTTTCTTTTCTTTCTTCTTCTCCACTACTATTTCTTTATTCTTCCTCTTCTTGGTTGGGGTCTCTTCGGAAGAGACCAATGTTCTCTTTCTTTGGATGAGAGGGACATCATCCTTTGCATCTACATTATCCTTCTTTTCATCTCCTATCTTCTTAGATTTCTTTCTTATCACTAATTTCTTCTTTTCTACATCTTCATCTGTGCTATTGCTACCCAAGTCTTCAACCATAGTATTTGAACTAGAATTCTCTCTTGTTGCCTTCTACTTAGGTCTTTAACCCTTCTTCTCACTTGTCAGTGCTCTCATAGGGGTTTGAAAGGAACCAATCTTCATCAGAGGAGAGGAATATGCAAACCAAGTTCTCCTCATAGCTTGCTTCTCAAAAGCCTCAGACACTGTGGGATGGCTAATCTTCTTGTACAAAACCTTCATTCTCTTAACACGAGTTTTCTCAAACTTCTTTTAGATCATGTTTCTGAAAATCTGAGCAGCTATCCTAAACCTTTCTTCATTTGAATTTATTGACAATTTTGATGAATTCTTAATGTTGTTCTCTACATTCTCCTCAGATATCTCATATACTAGCTCTAGTAGCTAAGAATTCCTTAGCTCAATGACTTCAATGCAAAAATGGTACTTGTTGACCAAAAATGTGACTTCATTCTTCTAGTTTCAGACCAATCCACTAGGGATTCTTTTTCTTTCCTACATCTTAACTTGAAAATTATTGAACCAACCAAAATATGCAGTATCGTATGCCTCTGTATCCTTATTAAAATTTATAATATGATGTTTTATTTGCACTGATATAGGAGTGAACTTATTCCACACTTTACTTCTAACACTCGAGAGCTCATTCATAAACATAAAACTTAAGAAAATTATCAAGGACCCATACTTTTGGGTACATGGTTTTTTTCATCCTATCCAAATTGTCCAAAATTTGTTGTCTTAGGAGCTCACAAAGATCAAACTTATCTCCTTCAATCACCATCTGATAAGTAGAGTGTATTTGATAGTAAATCTTGTATGCCAAACCCTTGGTCACATAGCGGACACCCAAATCAGTGACATCCTTAGTAATCATATCCCTTCTGTTAGAATTCACACTGATAAGCTCAAACATTGTGTGTTAGAGGTACACAACCCTATCAAAACCCTAATAAAATCATTTGTTATCTTATTGGGGTGATCCATAATCATAACATCTCCATGAATCCAGCTTAGGATGATCTTTATTTATGCATGCTCATATTTTAAATTAGGGAACTCCTAAATTTTCAACCCTAACTCTAGAATATGCTTATATTTCTTCTTGAAGGTCGTCAAGTTGTCTTACACTAGCTTTGTCAATAGATCATTAAACTTCACATGACTTAGTTTAGTTAGGGGTGCATGGATATAATCCTTAACATGCTTTGTATACACTACATCCAATGGTAGCTTCAAAAAGCACCTTCCTTATCTTTCTCTATTGACACAAATGGGAAAGGCTTGAATTAGAGTCATGGCTTCAAGGATAGGTTGACAACAATAGGAGTAGTTATTGTATCAACAAGCAAAATTGATAACACAAGATTTGCAAAATACCTAGATCGCATATCGATAGAGTTTTCTCAAGAATTCCTCTTTGACACACAATAGCACAAGTGATCAAAATGAATTAAAAAAAAATTAACCATCAACTTCAACCACTTAAGTTTAGCATTGAATACACTCGACTGTTAGACACTAAAAGACTACTAATTTGCATTGATAGAGACCACATATACCTCTACAAATCTCCACAAAACTTGCAAAGCTCTAGAAAATCCTTCATAACATCTACCATGTTGAAACCGGTCCAACATCCAAACCAACAGTGGGTTCTTAAGGTCTTAAACGAAAACTCCCCCTCAAATGATGCATTTTATCTAGTTTCCAAAGCAAGCATTTGCACCACCAGTAGGTACAGATCCATCCATTGTCTTTCCATCTAAATTCTCATTAGATTTATTCACCCATGTTTTTTGCATGTTCTCCTTTTTATCATTGATATCAATCTTCTTTTTTAGACCAGAGGTCTTCTCATTCTTTCCTCTACAGAACCTTGCAATGTGTCATGATTTTTTGCAGTTATGACAAGTGAGATCTTGTTGCAAACCACTTCTATTCCTTTTGACATTATATGTGCACTCAATAGCCTTGTGCCTTTGTGTTTTGAAAGCATAAAAATATCCATTGAAAGATTAAACATTTATACCATAGTTTGAATTCACATATCTATACACCATTCTACTTTTGCATTGATTTTCCTTATGCCCAAAGTTGTTGCAAGCATAGCATTGTCCATTAAAAGATTGAGATCTGATTCAACTTCTACATTTAGATCTATGTCCAAACTTATTGCATGTAAAATATTTACCATTGAAACATGGAGAATACTTGGGTTGATCAGGAGGAGGCTTCTTGAAGTTCTTCTTGTTCCAGACCTAAGTGAAACCCTTTTGATATTTATTAGTCTTTTTAGATTCATCCTTGACATTTTTCTTTCCTTTTTCATATTTGCATGGAGTTTTAGAACATTTTCCATTTTCAAAACCAAGATCACCTTTGTCCTTAGATGGTTTCTGAGCACTTAACATCTCATTAAGCATATCATTATTGCCTTTGAACTTCAAGTTCTTATCAATTTGTTCTTTTGCCTCTTTCAGTTCTTTCCTCAACTAACCACTTCTTATTCAAGCTTAGTACATTCTCTGGATTTGTTATGTAGCTTTGTTTCAAGATCATCAATGGTCTTCTTTTCTTTGAATCAATTTTTCTTTTTAGATGGAAAACATGTTCTTATGCTTTCTTGAAATTTTTCTAATAATTTTCCATATCAGATAGAGGTAGAATTAGTTTTCCTTTAAGATCTACAACTACATCAATATCCCAATTATGTGATTCCATAAGATCCAAATATTTAGATTCAAACATTATTTTCAAATCCCAGATCTAACTCAATTGTTAGACTATTTCTTTAGGAACCTTCCTTTGATACCAATTGTTGAATACTTCCAAATGCTAAGACAGGGGGGTGGGGTGAATCATCATCTATTAAATCTTAACAATTCATTCAACATTCATTCCAATTCATTCCAATCATGATATATGCATAAGTAAACAATAGAAAGACAAAACATCACTCACATAATGACACCAAGATTTTACATGGAAAAACTAACAAGGAAAAGACCATGGTGAGAATTATCTAATTATATGAAAAATTGATTACAAAGTTTTAGGCTCTAGGCCAAGGAAGCTCACTGCTCCTAATTTGGACTTCTAGGCTAAGGCACACAACCTTAGGGAGAGATACAATGGACTTGAAAAACACTGAAGATCACTTATTCAAAGAAAGATACAATAGATCTAATTACAAAGAGTATTATTTGATGAACTAAGTAGAAGCTCATATACTCTGAAATGTTGATTACATTTAACTATTATAAACATTTGAAATTGACTTAATTACTTCTCATCTGAACTTACACACCTTTGAAATTATACCTTACACCATATACATATTCATATCCAATTCATACACTCACACTTCATCCTCTAAAAGATCTCTTCATTTATATATCATCAACCCAAAGAAAATACATCAATTAGGATGACCTAATTAGATGTAACATTTAGATTATAAACCATCAAACCAAAAACATTATCCAAAGAAATTTGGAAGAAAAATAAGATGTTTGAATCATCATACCATGTTGACACACCTTCCTATATATCTTAAATTATCGCCTTCAACTCCACACGCAACCGCACGAACCAAAAACTCTCAAGTCAGCTCTAGACAATAGAACCAATAAAGCAACCCAATCAAGCATACTTAAAATATGGTGTGGACCTCCAAAACACATGAGGATGTAAAATGTATCATAAAATAACACCAATGATAGAATATCAGATAATAACAATGCCAAAACCACTAGAAAGTGGAGGTATGTGAAGCATTCTTGCAAATAGGTACATTGTCACTGCAAAACCGACACTTAGACTAACACCAAATTAACTACAGATAAAATGAGTACATTAACATTGAATATAGCATAATTTTTCATTCACCAACATCATACTTCATCTGTAATCAAATATTAGGAGGTGGTCACATTGGAGGAGGGAATTCAATATAATATTTTTGCATATCTACCTACTCATAGGATAATTTGTGAGGACCAAACACAAATTTATGAGGGGTAAAAGGAACTACATACTTTGTTAGTGAAACTATCTTCACTTACAAAGTGAAAGTAAGAACAACCTCCATAGGTGGAGGTCGAGAGACTTGGGGTGCATATGTTTTAACCTACATCTTAGGTGTTTTTCCTCTTTTTTTCATAGGAGTACTTAGAGGAACTAAAGGTACTAATGAAGGATGAGGTGTAGATAGTTTACAAGAGGATTACCCTATCAAGGTGCTTTCCATTTTCTATTGTAGTAGGTCTAGGAACAACAAGAACTATTGGGGGATGAAAAATTGACGAGAAGATTTAGACATCACATATGTTTTCTTCTTACTATTGATAGTTGGAGGAATAGAAGACATCAACAAATGTTATAAAATATTTGGGGGAAAAAGAGGTCTACCCAACATAGCATGTTTATCCTTAGCCACCAAAGAAGTAGACAGATGGAGAAAAATATTCTATTATAGTTGAGTGACATAAGGTGTAGCGATCATTGGTGGATAATAAAAGGGAATTGTAGAAGAGAACATTTAAAAAATTCCTTTAACTTTAGAATATTGTTTGAATAATAGATCTTTGTGGGGTTATAGAGGTATAGAAGGAGTGGGTCAAATATAATCAAGAGAAAAGATCGTACGAGACACAAGTGGTTTGTATATAGTCCTAGATATTATGCACTATACCATAATGAGGAAATTTTTTAGGTTTTATGTACCACAAAATTGATTCATTCATATAAATTAGCCAAGGAATGCCCAATTTCACTTCGACCAAGTTAGATCAAGGGATAAAAACAATTGTGGTTTCTTCTGACTGGACTCCAACCTTGTTTGTCAAAGTAGTACAACCCATAGTAGTAGAATAAAGGCCACCATGTTTGGGTGATTCCACAATAGCCCGTTCCATGTTAAATAATTTGAAGATGATGCAAACTAGTGATTTCTAAGTTTTGTTTGTAGATTGGGAATTTTTTTTGATCGATAATATTAATATATTTTATTAATATTAATTTTTTTACAAAATTATAAAGTTTGTGGTTGTGCCCACCAAAAATTATAGTTAAAACCATCCATAAAGCCGGACTCTCCTACGCCATACAGTAACACCACCGTGCAACATTGTCATACTATGAACATAATATAGAACCATGCTAGCAAAATATTATTTACATACTTTGACAATCATTCTATGAAACATCTATGAACACCCTACATGGAAGTGCTACTAAAAATATATATTAATACATAGAAAAAAAAAGTACCAACCCCTCCATGCCTCGACACACTACGGGTTCCTCTCTTCTAGTCTTGTCTTCCTCACCTAGAGGTCCTCTTTTTTTAACCTTGTTTTATTTTTTCCTCCTCCTTAGGGCTAATCTGCTCAATCTTCTCCCTGTTGTAAAGATATTATTCAATATAAATCCCACCCCACCTATGATTTTGCATGCCAAACCTCTTTATTCCCATCCGCACTCCATAAAAGCAAGGGTTGCAAAGGTGATTTGAATTCCTCCAACTGCATCCGTTCCCCACTTTTTATTATGAACCTTTCCCTAGGTCGAGCCATCTCCATGAACATCTTCGACCCATATTTTCACTCCTTTTGAACACATTATTTCTATTGGAATAAATGATGGAGATAATGATGGGGAGATTATTGGCATATGGTGATGATGATGAGATGAGAAGATGACTGATAAAGTTATTGTTGGCATAACTTGTAAAGTTGATGGAGATTATTGGCTAGATGATGATGAAATAGTTGTAAGTTGTTTGATGACTTTATTTGTGTTGTCATTGATGGAAACCATGTTTGTTGAGTCATCTAACTCATCTAGGCCTATAGGTATAGACTAACAGGTAGAGGAATGTGTTAGACAACAAAACTACTAAGTTGCAGTAAACTGGTAAACAAGAATAGAACGACGATCAAGACATTGGTACAGATGATTGGTGAAGAGTTAGATGTTGCGGTTTGGAACATTTGTTTATGACATTAGCATGATTCTGTGATTGCAACCGCATCAATAGATTTAGTGTATCAAGCAAGTTATGATTCACTGTAATGAACTCCGTGAAGAAGAATGTATATTGGTAGCAGATCTTTAACCAGTAATGATTTATGGTTTGGTGGTGAATCTTATCATGTTCATAACTTAGTGATGAAATGTCAGAAATCATGTGTAATGATAAGATTGCATTTAAGCGTGTACTAGGATCACATTTCTTAGAAAACAACAAATTGATTAGTAGAATGTGACAAAGGTTTGATTGCTTATCAAATCGATGTGCAGCGATGAGCGGTGATCATTCAACGGTGGAAATTATCTTGAAATTTGTTGTAATGATCTGTGATGATCTAGAATGATCTTTAAATGAAAATTCATTATATTTTGAATGTAGTTAGGGTTATGTAGCCGACCTAACTAAAAAATGTATTTAAGGCTAGTTGGAGAAGAGATTGTGTGTCGGTGATTTGAGAAGAAGAATGTGTCAAACCAGATTTGATTGTTTGCACGTGTGTAGCACAGTTGAGCTGAAAATGAACTGTACTAGAAAGCAAGGAAGTGTTGTGATTAGCTCATTTTCCCTGTTGTTCCCTAACACTTACAACAGTTTGAAATCCCTTAACCAGGTAGATCCTAATAGGTCTTATTTGTAAATCCCTTCACCGGGTGGCTCATTATCTTGAGTTTAAAATCCTCTAACAAGGTTACTCCTAATAGGGTAGATCTCCTAATAGGGCTAAGTTAAAATCCCTTGACTGGATGACTGCTAATAGGGTATGCTCTTAACCAAGCATATTGTAAAGCTCCTAACCGGGCTAGGCCTTTAACCGTGCACATTCTAAAAGAGTGCAAATATTTTGTGGGTGCTAATTCCCACCGTGGTTTTTCCCATTTGGGTTTCCACATGAAAAATATTTATGTTCATGTGGTGATTCATTTTTGATGTGTGCATTTGATATCTTTACTTTGGTTTCATAATGATGAACACTTAAATGGATGGTTTGTTTATTCTGCTAACCGGATTGTTTGAGTAGTTACCGATACTATTTTTTGAAGTATGATAGAATTGTTTAACTACTGATTCACTCCACCCCCCTCTTAGTAGTTACTGGATCCTCATAATAACAATTGGTATGAGATCCTAATTCCATTAAAGGCTTAACCGCCTGGGAAGGATCTGTAAGGCTAACACGGGGGAAGGTTCAATGAGTTACAAAGAGCTTTCACAGAGGCTTGCAGAATCTAAAGAAGCCTATGGTGAACTAAAGGTGAAGTATAAAGCTTCATTGGCTAAGAGAAAAGAGTTGGCTGAGCATTTGTTGGAACTAAGTGAAAACAATTCATCTGATGAAGCAAACATTGATGCCTTGTTTAGTGAGGTGGAAAAGTTGAATGATGATAAGACAAATATGAGGAGATAGTTGGAAGCCCTTACCATCAAGATGAGTCAAGAGTTGGAAGCCAGAAGGATAGCCGAAGACAAAATAAGAGATAAGAAGGATGAGATCTTAAAGCTAAATTGGGAGATTGGTACCTTGCATGTACATCTTGAAGAGGAAAAAGAGGAAATACAAGCTGATCTAGACATGGCTATGTCTCTTAGAGAAAGTCTTATAAAGAAGAATGAGGTGCTTACCAAGGAGTTGGCTGATGCAAATGAGTTAATAGATAAATTCAACAAGAGCAGTGTTATGCTTGATGAGCAGATTCAATCACAAAGCCAGAACAAAGATACACATGGCTTGGGATACACAACCTTTGAACAAGGAGAGCCGTCTGTTACCAAGGTCACCATGCATGAAGCCAAATCTGCACCAAAGACCAAGAAGAACACTGGTAAGAGAACCTACAAACCAATATGTTTTAACTGTCATAAGGTAGGTCATACTGCAAATGTTTGTAGAAGTAGATCTTGTACTTTTGATGGATATATACCTAATGCATATGAAGGATATAAGCCTAGTACTTTTTATGGATATTGCTTCAATTGTAACAAGTATGGACATAGAGTTGTTGAGTGCAGGTCAAGAGTGAATAATCAAAGATCTTACATGGGTCAGAGGTCTAATGGTGAATGGAAAAGATCTTACAATGACTAGAGGAACCTTACTTGGCAGAGATCTTACAATGATCAAAGGAACCCTACTTGGCAAAGACCTTATGTGAACCGGTCTAGTCCATATGAAATGGAGAATAGATGGAATGTGACATGTTCAATCTGTCACAACTTTGGTCATGTAGCTATGAATTGACGAATAAGAACTGGTAGAGGCAATGTTGGACCCTAGAGAGAATATGGAATGGCATGTTTCCCTTATCACAAACTGACACCTTACAAAGTTTTGTAGAGATAGAATGAACAAACTGGTTAATCAGTCTGTTGACCAGAAAGGAAAGAAGATGGTAGATGTGGAAGAAACCAGAAGTGAGATGAATAAGATATGGAAAAAGAAAAGTGAGGAAAACCCATCGGAGGACTCCAATTCTTCACCTGGTGTGGAGAATCTCTCACCAGAAAATTAAGCTATGTATGAAGCTTAGGGGGAGCATATTGTCAGATCCATTTCTAGACCCCCTAAATGGTATGTGGTAAGTCAAATCTGCATGTTTTGATGCAATATGATGTTATGAAGTGATTTTGAATTGGTTACATTTCAAATCGGTAAATTGGATATGATATGTGAACTAATAGCAAGTTTTATGGTTGAACGATGAATAGGGTATGTTCAATCGGTTTAGCAAAAGGCAAATAAAAAGGTGTTTTATAGTCTCATGTTTCACTTAGCATTTTTGAGAGCACATCTGAAGAGTGATAGAAACATAGAAGAGATTTTGACTGCTACTTTGGTGAAGTTGATAGTGGATTGTGAAGATTGTGGAAGAGCATTCAAATTGGAAACCCTAGTTGCGAAGAAGTCTGATGATACCAGCAAATCTGATGTAGTAGATGAACAAAAGCTAGTGATTATTGAACTAGAAGTTCAAAATGATGTTGAGAAGTGATGCTCTGCAAAAAAGGAAGGTTAGTCAATGATAACAAAACACAAACAAGAATAAAAGCCAAACTATTAGTGTTGGAAATCACAAACAAAATACTTTCCTACATAAGCATATCAAAAGAGATATCAAAAGCATGACATAATATCTAACTAAGAAGGTAAATATGATGAGGCATCTCCAAATGCCTCCTAGCATGCTCTTGGCTTCTTCTCCTTTGTTCCTCTCCTCTCCAAGTTCCAAAATAGTGTATCTCTCAACAGCTTTTTGCACTATGGATGCTTATGGAGGTTTGAGATTGAAGTATTTGCTCTAAATGTGAATAAAAAGCTAATACTATACTATTGATACTAAAATGATTTATTTTATCCAAAATGATAAGATATTAGTTGATTATGCTAAAATGCTCTCTTAAAATGCCTATAGCTTAAATGCATACAAGTTTTCAGGATCTGGATTATGAAGAAATGGGCTCTATTTATAGGAAAAATGGAGCAATGGATGGTTGAGATTGAGCAATCTTAACAAGGGTCAGGATTGAATGATTTGAGATCCATGTGAGGGCTTTCAACCCAATCCCAGGATGACAAGTGTCAATGTGAGATAGGTTGAGAGGAGAGAGAATAAGTATTTAATGCTTGACATGACCTTGGGAGTTAAGGTCAAGGTTAGTTGAATGAATAAACTCTTTTTTTCAAAGAATCAAACTTTTATCCAATGGATAAACTCTTGTGCAATGACAAAAGGGATAAACATGGTCAAAGCAATAAATGCTTGAGGAGACACATGAGTGCAAGTTGAAATAACCATAAATGGTTATGTAAGAGCCATTAATGGTCATGTAAGAGCCATTAGTGGTTTTGGAAGACTTTGGAGGTTAAATTGTTGAACACACAAAGCATTTAATGCTTTTCAAAGACTTTGGAGTCTTTGAGAAGTGACTTAAAGTTGCTTAGGAATGTGACAATAATTAGGGGATGGATTAGGCTAATTAGGAAGGGGTTAGAAGAATCTAGAAGGGGGTCTAGGAATGCAAGTGGATTTGGTGGGTGAGGGAAAATAGGATTTTAATTAAAATAAAATTATTTTATTTCAATAAATGTGTGCAAGTTGCATTTGTAGGAAAATGCAAGTGGGGGGATTTATGATTTAAATAAATATTTTATTTAATTTATTTAAAAGAGGAAAGATGATTAAATTGAATAAATAACATTTATTCATTTAATTGATTGTGAGTTTGGTTTAATGAATTAATTAAAATAAATTGAATAATTTATTTAATTAATAGAAGAATGTTTGAAGATGAATTAATTAAATATTAATTTAATTAACTGATGGCTAGTGGATTTTTAATCAAATAAATAGCAAATATTCATTTAATTAAAATGGACAGATTTATGTGACTACATTTGCCCCTCTTTAAGACGGTGCGGTTTATCGCGTTGTTTCAAAGAAAGAAAAATAGGTGTGAAGAAATGCCTTATAAAATGTAGATTTAATGGGTGGTATGCCCCCTCAAGAAATGGGCCAATTTTTTTTGAAAAAATCGGGCGATCTCTCGAAAAAGAATGAAAATTGGTAGGGTGATAGAAGAGAAGAAGTTAGCAATACTAGTGAAATAATGGGAGAAAATAGAGTGAATACAAAGAAACGACAAGCCAACGAGTACCCTTAGGTCATGCAAGAGATACAGAGCAGATGTAGTGTGTGGGTTAGATTGATGCTATACAATTAATCAAAATTGGTTGGACAATCTGGTGCAATCGGTTAAATTGCCTCGGTTGAGTCAAAGCATGACAGTTGATGTCAGTTGGTCGCTTAGACATGATAAAGTCTGAGTAAGTGAATCAAAGTGACCTGATGTGACTTAGACAATTGATGTAATTGCCCGATGAAGTCAAGGTATATGAAGCAAAATACTCATTGAGACTTAGACAATTGATGTAATTGTCCTTGGATTGTGTTTGATTGGTTGACCAATTGATAGTGTGTGTGTGATGGATGGTTGTGATGAATCATAGCAGCCCCGTTGAGACTAGGTCATTATGATAAATGCCTGATGTAGTCTAGGATTACCATGATCGATTACCTATTGAGACCTGAAGATACTTGATCAGAGTATTTGTTGATAGTCTAGGTGTGTGTGAGTCGATGTACCTATGCAGATAGAGTAACTGGCTTGATTGTGTGGATAACTGAGGATGGGAAGCACAACCCCTCTTGTTAGAGATGGATGGTGATGAACGTGGCTTGATTGATTTGATGGGACATGATGCAGGGTATGTGAAGTTGATTATTGAGAGGGGGGGGTGGGGGTTCGATGTTAGGTAGAAGAAAATGGAGGACCTATGACTCATTCCTATGGAAGAAGAGGAAAATAGAGTATGCATTGTTATGACTATGTATGCATGATATGCAGCTATTATGAATGTATGGATGGGTGGAATGCAACAAAATGCAATTTATATAGATGAGATGAAATGACGATCCATAGTGCTTTATTTTCATCATTGAGCTTTAAAATGTTGTAAGAAAATACAAGCATCTTGACATAATGATTCAAGATGACCAGAGTATTTCTTACATGGATTTGATATAGAAAGTTAATACAAACAACTTGATATAATGGGTCAAGTTGACCAGAGTATTGCTTGTGAAATAGACAAGGATCATCTCCATTCATGCATGACTTGGATCGTCCTCCTTGATCTTGGGCTGATCATATCATGAGACAAGTTCACACCTTAATAAGAGACAAAAACCTTTATCCGAATTGGATGAGGTAGGAGCAACCAAAGAAGGAGAATTGTTCGTGCAAAAAAAATAGTATATACATAAAGAATAAAGAATATGGATCCTTGGTAATGGTTCATCCTCATATGGTCGAGGTATACGCTGTAGTCAGCAAGCCGTAGTGATCTATGACTGCATTTTGCATAAGATCATGTAGCTTAGTGAACTTCCCACGTAGAAACCATTAGGACATGCCCCAGTACTTCATTGGAATAATGCGCCGAAGATACACAAACAATGCTATAAGAACCTAATACATATAAACGAATGAATTACTTCACCAATCAACCAAGTATTTGATAGCTTAACACAATTTTCTTGTCAAAGAAAATGTCATTTTGTCTTTGTTTTGGTAAGGAAGGATGCATCCTTGTTGAAGACAGTTTGATTGTTGATGTTGATTGTTTTGGTCAATTTTGAGAAGTGATCATCATGCGAGTATTTTGCAATGCTTGTTTGGTATCTGCTCGGATGAGTATGTACAAGGTGTTGCCATGTTTTTGTTTGATTTTTGATGTTTTCTGATGTTTTTGGATTTTGTGATAATTGGTTTTGAATGTTTTTGGATTTTGTGATGATTGTTTTCCAATGTTTTTGGTATTTTGTAGAATCCACTTCCATTAATAGGTTAAGGGCATTGCCCCCAGTTTAGACATGACTATGAAAAAGCGGGACGCAAGATGCATGAAGTACTTTCTCAATTGGAGATTTATTAACAAGCCATGGTTTGGATGGATGGACGAATGGATGTAGTGAATGTGATCGCAACAAGTCTAAAAGACAATGGAGCCATAGCTTGCTACGAGTGGCACCTATTTGCCAGGTTTTCACCATCGCACTTACCCAAGGTGCCACCGGAGTGGTTATTCACTGTTTGGATGCATGATTTTTCTTTACTCTTTTTGGTGTTTTTGTATTTTCTTCAGGTCATTTATCTGGATGTTGTTGGTATTGATTTTCTGCCAGTATATGTGGGAGCCTGATGCTCTGAACAACTTTTTAGGTGTAAAACCATTTGAGGTGCATGCTGTTGATCAGATCTGCTAGTGGTTCTCCTTCTGACGTAGCCAATTGATATGCCCCAGACCCAAATACAACAGTGGCAACATATGGACCCAGCCAGTTTGATTCAAACTTATCCTGATGTTCTCTGTTTGGTTGGTTACGAGGATTTTCTCGAAGAACAAGATCACCTACCTCAAATGTACAAGGCCTAACTCGATGATTATAACTTCTACTCATGCGTTGTTGATAGGCTTTGAGGTGGTTGTATGCAGCTTGTCACTTTTCATCAAGTAGCTCTAAGTCCTAAAGACGGGATACTCTGTATGCTTCATCATCGATGAGATTGTGCAAGGAAACCCGTAAGGATGGTATCTGGACCTCAATAGGTAGAATAGCTTCTGCACCATAGACCAATGAGTATGGATTTGCGCTTGTAGGGGTTCGAATGCTAGTTTGATATGCCCATAGTGCTGGATTCAATTGAACATGCCAATCATGACCGACATCATTGACTATCTTCTTTAGGATTCTTAATATGTTCTTGTTTGATGCTTCGGCCTGACCATTGCCTTGTGGGTAATAGGGAGTGGAAAAGCGGTGTTGGATGTGAAATTTCTCACAGAGTTCATGGACATCTTGATTCTTGAAAGGAAGACCGTTATCTATGATGATGGACATGGGTGCACCATACCGGTAGATGATGTAATTGAGGATGAATGAGGCGATCTGCTTGCTGGTAACTTGGGTAAGTGGAACAGCTTCGATCCACTTTGTGAAGTATTCAGTGGCGATATAATGAATTTATGGCCATTGGATGAAGATGGATGGATTTTACCCACAAGGTCAAGGCCCCATTGACAAAAAGGCCATGGTGTTGTGATTGGTTGCAATTCTTGTGCTGGTGCATGTATCAGGTCTCCATGAACTTGGCATTTTTTGCACTTTCTGACAAAGTAGTAGGAGTCTTTTTCCATAGATGGCCAATAGCATCCCGTGCGCAGGAGTTTCTTGGCTAGTGACAGACCGCTGGCATGAGTTCCACAAATTCCTTCATGTACCTCTTCCAAGGCCTTTGTTATCTCATCTTGTTCTAGACATCGAAGGAGAGTACCATCAAGACTGCGTCAGTATAGGGTTTTGGCAATAATGGTATATTGAACAGTTTGGCGAATGAAGGTTTTACGTTGGTTATTCGATTGGTTAGGAGGAAGGGTGTGATTGCGGAGATAGGTGTAGAACTCACCGTACCATGGGGATTTGGAACCGACAAGGCGACATATCATCTTGGATTCAGGGATATCATAAGTAGGGATCCAAAGCTGTTCTACCAAGAACTCATAGCGTGTTGAATTCTGCGGAAGATCTAGGAGAGATGCAATGGTAGCCATAGCGTCAGCGGCTCAATTATGATCTCTTGGTATCTGCTCAAAGGTAATTGTACTAAATGATGCCTTTAGACTATCCACCATTTGCTTGTATGGCATGAGTTTATCATCCTTGGTCTGATATTCATCTGTTGCTTGTCGAATGACCAGTTGGAAGTCACCATAGACTTGTAGTTCTTGTAATTTCCATTGTACGGCTAGCCTGAGTCTTGTGATCAAGGCCTCATACTCTGCTATGTTGTTGGTGCATGGAAATGTGAGCCTGTAAGACTTCGGGATGCAGTCACCTTGAGGTGTGATAAACAAAATGCCTGCCCCCGAGCCATACCTAGTGTATGAACCATAAAAGTATAGTTTCCATGGTTGTGCTGTTGTGATCATGAATATCTCTTCATCTGGAAAATTGGAAATGAGAGGACAATTGCCTATGAGTGGTGCATCGGCCAACTGATTTGCAATAACTTGAGCTTTGATGGCCTTACGATCCACATACTCGATGTCAAATTCACTTAGAATCATCACCCATTTGGCCAAGCGGCTTGTCAATGCTGCTTTGCTGAGTAAATACTTGAGTGGATCAATCTTTGCAATGAGTTGTACCTTGTGTGTTAATAGATAGTGCCTTAGTTTAGTGGCTGCCAAGATTACTGCGAGGCAAGCTCGCTCAATAGGTGTGTAATTGAGTTCATAGCCAACTAGTGTACGAGAGATGTAGTAAACAACACACTCTTTCCCTTCTGCATTATGTTGTGCTAGTAGTACACCCAATGTTGTACTTGTTGTTGAGATATAGAGTAACAGAGGTCTACTTGGATCTGGTGGGATCAACAATGGTGTATTCATGAGATAGTATTTAAGCATCTGGAATGCTTGCTGGCATCTTGCATCCTATTGAAAGCAGATGTTCTTGTGTAGCAGGTGTGTGAATGGGTGACACTTATCAGCCAGTTGTGCAATGAATCTTCGGATGGACTGTAGTCGTCCTTGTAGTGTCCTTAGCTGACTGATATTCTTTGGAGGTGGCATGTCCATGATTGCTTTAACCTTTGCTGGGTCGACCTCAATACCTTTGCTTGAGACAATGTATCCTAGAAGCTTCCCGGAGGTTACTCCAAATACACATTTCTTTGGGTTGAGTCGAACATGGTATTTTTCCAGTCTATCAAAGATTTTATCTAATATGTTGAGATGACCTTCTCTGGTGAGTGATTTTGCTAGTAAGTCATCAACATAATCTTCCATCATAGTATGCATCATATCATGGAAGATTATGGTCATTGCTCGTTGAAAGGTCGCTCCTACATTCTTGAGACCGAAAGGCATTACATTCCAGTAGTATGTGCCCCATGGACATGTGAAGGTTGTCTTATGTTGATCCTCTGGTGTGATTTTTATCTGATTGTATCCGGAAAAGCCATCCATGAGTGAAAGCATGGCATGTCCCGCTGTTAGGTCCACTATGATGTCAATGTTTGGTAGGGGAAAGTCATCCTTAGGACATGCCTTATTCAGATCTCTGAAGTCAGTACAAATGTGGATGCCCCCTTTGGTTTGCTAACAGGATCAATGTTGGAGATCCAGTCTGCATAATCAATTGGTCTAATAAAACCAACATCTAGGAGTTTCTTGAGTTCTGTTTTGACTAGTACTGCAATTTGAGGATGCATCTTGCGAAGCTTTTGCTTGACAGGTTTGGCTCCTTCTACTACGGTGAGGTGATGCATGACTAAATCAGGATCAAGTCCAGGCATGTCTGCATATTACCATGCAAAGTTGATCTGATGCTTTTGAAAGAACTTTACAAATTTAGGCTATTCCTCTGGAGTGAGAAGAGATGCCAGATGTATGAGGTGAGGAGTTTTAGGAGTCCCCCCATTGTATTCTTTGGTTTCTTCAATGAGAATTGTTGATTGTTCCCGCTGTGTGCTGCAGGGAAGGATGTCAAACCTTTCATCCTTAGGCGCCTCAGAGAGGTTTTCACCGTTGGATACACTCTTTCTTTTTACTTTTGTTGAATCAAACAATGCCACGGTGTGGTTTTCACTGGAAGATCCATGTTTTATTGTTATATTTTTGTAGCTGAAAGGTTTGGCATCTGCCCCGAAGTATGCTGCGCTATTAAGTTGTATGGCAAATCCAGCTTTGTGATCCCCGCTTGGTATGTTATCCCGTAGTTCCAAAAAGTCAATGATCGCCTCATCATTTTGGAAGAGGTCAAGACATGGGGGATTAGGATGGTTCCATTCGATGAGTTCAGGATGGATAATGGACATTACTTCATCGATTAGGTTAAGTTTGTTAGATGTATCAGTGAGGGTTAAGACGTTATGGTGAAATTCATTGATGGTACTCTCCCTGTCAGAATCAGGCATAGGATGTGACGTAGGGTCTGTGGAAGAAGTTTCTAGCTCAGGAACCCAAGAAGTCTTTATCTGTGCTTCTCTGTAAACAGGGATGTCTTTGCGGGGTGGAGGTGGTGATGTGTCTTCCTCATCTGAAGTGTTAAGTTGTATGGAATCAAATTCCCATTCATGTGAGTCGGTCTCTAAATCACTTTCCAGCATCCGATTACTATACCATACTGGGATGTCCTTTGTGTTAAACACTGCGGGTGTGATCGGTTGATGTACCTTTGTAGATGAAGTGATCGGTGCTGCAGGAAGGATGATGGGGATCAATGAATCTGATATGGGGAGTATCGGTAGTGTTGACTCGGTTGCTTCTGCTAGAATTGCTAGTGTTGTAGATGTTGTTGCGGGTTCTGATACAGTTGCTGCTACTAATGGTGCTATTGATGTTATTGCTGCCACTGATGGGTTTACTGGTTTGTTTGGTGGGATGATGGGCATTGTAAATGGTTGTGTTGGGTTTTTGAGCCTTAGTGGGGCAGTTGCGATGGGGTTTGATGCTACTTTGATAATGAAAGGTGTCCTCTTTTCAATAGGCTAATATAGTGGTTTGCTGGGTTTTCCTTTGAATCTGAGCTTAGGAAAGATCGCCTTTTCAAAGCCTAGGCCTGTATTATCTTTGGGCTTTAATTTTGGCAGCAATGGTTCATGTCTTCCTTGTTTGCAAGATCCCAAAGCACTCTGACCATCATAACCCATTCTTTGCATAATGAGTAGGCCTTTGCCATATTGATCTGTGGGAAGTGTAACTTGTGGCATATCAGTAGTGATGGGATCTTTATAGATCCATTCTGCTAAGTCCTCATCTTTGGTTTCTTCTTCTTGACTCTTCCCAAGGATGAAAGGCGTCAAAGCACACGCTGGCATGATCAGTAGTTGCTGAAGTAACTGTTGTGGTTTGCCATGTGTTCTAGGAGAAGTGGGCATTTGTCCCACACAAAAGAGCTGACTCAAATTGTATTCCCCAGGACCTTCCTCTGCTATTTTCATTTTAAGCTTTTCTTGCTTGGGTATAGTGGTGTTTGAATTGGCAAGAGAGGCTGGACTTATATATGATGTGGAGTAAATGGCTTCTCTATTGCTAGGAATGGTAATCTTTGGTTGATGACTGATATTATGACAATATGCGAAGGGATTTGCATCGCCCAGGATTGTGATCTCTACACCGTTATGCGGGAACTTGATACATTGATGGCAGGTAGATGGAATGGCTTGCATGGCATGTATCCAAGGTCTTTCTAACAATAGATTGTATGGTAGAGGAAGGTCCAAAACCTGACAGATGATGTGTTTTACCACAGGGCCCACTCGGATTGGTAGTACCACAACTCCTTTGGATGAACGTTCTGCATCGTCATAGGCTTTGATTGTGATCTTCTTATGGGGATCCACTAATTCTATTGCACATCCCAATGCTGTGACCAACTGCAATGTACAAATATTTAGGCCTGCTCCATTATCGATCAAGACTCATTTGATCCTATGCTGATTGATAAAGCCTTCAATGTGTAGTGAAGCGTTATGAGGTTGCTGGAAGGAAGAGTTGTCACTTTCGGAAAAAGTGAGACAAGGTGATGACTTTAGGCTTCCAACCATGGCTTTGAATTGGTCTGTATTCAGGTTAGCAGGGACTGACGCTTCTTGGAGAGCTCGATCCAAGATTGTTTTATGAGACGGAGATAGGCACAATAGCTCTAAAATGGATATAAGCGCAGGTGTTTTGTCTAATTGTTCCACAAGATTGTACTGCTTTGGTATGGAAGTGGTGCCTTGTGGAGCTGCTTTTATGGTAACCTTGCCGCGACGTGTAACAACATTGTAAATGGAACTGGGATTCTTGATGGTTATAGTTGCAATTTGTTCACTGGCATCATACAGGTGATTTACAGTATAATTATATGCATCCTGCGTATAATCAGTGGTATCAGTGCCTCTTCTGGAAGTGGAAGGACCCCTTTGATCTTGTGATGGAAGTGGATTTTTGAACATTAGATGATCATTGTTTGTTGTTTTTGGGCCATGCCCTTTGATTTCAATTTCACCTCGGTCAATAAGATCCTGAATAAGATCTTTTAATCTATGACAATTACTTGTCTTGTGTCCTCTCCCTTGATGGAAATCACAATGTTCAGTATCCCTCCATAGTGAAGGTTTGACCTGAGGTTCATAGTTTGATGTTTTAGGTAGAGTTACCAAATTTTGAGAAACCAGTTGTCACAACACTATTTCGATGGGTTCCCCTAAGGGAGTGTATGTTCATTTTTGTTTTTGCTGACGAGGTCTGGGTTCATCATGAGATGTGATGCGACCTTGATTTGAAGGAACAATTGTGTTATTCTGAGGTGGGGGATTCTAACCTGCAAATCGAACCACAGGTTGTGCACTTTTGATAGATCTAGCATCCACAACCCCATCATTGACAATATTCTTGTTTTTGTTCCAGAAGCTTGGTTTATCACTATTGAAGCGTGGGCGAGGACCATCCTTTGGTTCATTATAGATTTTGATAAGTCCTTTCTTGATGAGGGCCCGCTCACATTTCAAGCCCTTTGTGATCATGTCATTAAAAGAGTTTGTGTCGTTGACATTTAGGTGAAACTCCATTTCTTCGTTTAAGTTGGAAATGAATATTTCCACTAGTTCTCGTTCAGGTAACTGAAGAGAACCTCTACTAGACATTTGATGCCATCAATGTAGGAATACTTAGAATAGTTCACCTGGTTTTTGTTTAGTGTTACACAGATCAGCCATGGTGATGTTGCGTTCAATGTTATGAGAGTAATGTGTCAAGAACTTTTGAATTAGCTCTTCAAAGGTCCTAATGCCACTTGGTAGTCGGGAAAACCATGATTTGGTTATTCCTCCCAAGCTTTGGGGAAAAAGGCACATTAGGTATGTATCTTCATATGCCACTTCGAGGCAAGCTGAATGAAATTCTCTGACATGATCACGAGGATCTCCCTTTTCTCTATATTTTTTGAATTTGGGTGTTTCAAATCCCCGTGGAAAGGGTGGCATATAAAGATTCCTATCAAAGGGATAGGGACAAATGTCATTGAGTGAGAATTGGTTAGTCTTTACACCACTATGAAGTTGTTGGGCAAGATTTTCAACTTGTTGCCGCAACATCTCCATTTCATTTGGAGGAGGAGGTGGTGGGTTACCTTGAGGAATGTTATATCTGATGGGATCTCTACCTCTTTCTTCTTCATGGTGACTTTGTCATTCTGATGCTTGTCTTAATTGGGCAAGATCAAAGTCAGAGGGGAGTTTGGCTCCTTCTTGAGCAAGCTTTAAAAAGTGAGCATCCGCATTGCTCCTGAGTATTTCATCAAAAAGTTTGTTAAAGAGAGGGTTATGCTAGGCCCTTTCTATTGTTGCAGGAGTAGGAGTACTTGGGTTTTCATCATTTGCATTTCCTCCAAGTGCTTCTTGAAATTCATTGATATTTTCCTCCTCTTCTTCTTCAATTTCTACTTCTCGTTGCCTTGAGTGTGATCGAGTGTGAGCCATTTTGTTTACAAGTTTTTGTTGAAGTTGAGCGAAAATGATGATGAGTTGTTGATGAAATTAGAGATTGATGGTTGGTGAATTGTGTTGCATGTGGATCTCTAGAACTTTTAAGGTAGATGTAATAGAAATTCCTTCTTTTAATTTCTTGTTTGTTTGATAAGGTTTGATGTGATAAGGTGTAGAAAAATCTGAGATGTGTTACAGATTTAACTACCTATTAATGAGATGATTCACTCATGAACTAGTTTTAACCTACGTAAATGTGTCTCTTAGGATGAGCTTATCCTAGATGTAGAAATAATCTAAAAGGTGATGGGATGCGTTTGATTTAAGCAATATCTAAAAGAGAACTTAGGACAAGAACCTCTTAATGTTTTGAGAGTTGGAACGGATTGATGATGAAGTGATGATGTATGAGTGAGATAATGGATGAAATGTTTTAACTTCAATAAAAGCTTTGTGTTACAAATGGAAAAAATTCTACCTCTTCCCTTTCGGGCATTGGTGGCGTGTCTTGAGTTATGTTGTATGTGATACAAATGTTTGGGAAGAAGTTGGGATTAATCTTGCCTCCTTGGTTTTTGTGATAACTCAAAGCTCTATATTGCATAAAAGCTCTGTAGTTTAATGAGTCTGAATCAAATTCATTTGTTTTGCCTTGAAGGTAGAGACACATGTGACGTAGAAAAACTCTATGAGAGACAAAGATTGTTCTATTTAGATAGAAGAATTTCCTCCTTTTGATCAAAGCCTTTGAGCTCAATGGTCTTCTTTTCAAGTTGATGTTCTGATGATGATTCTTCTTTCGCAAGATGTGAAGAATGGTCATAAAGTTTGATACTTTTCTTTTTGTTTTTGATCTTTTTGGTTGTTTTGAAAGATGTTTGGTTGGATGAATACTTGTTTTGGAATTGATTTTTGATTCTTCTTTGACAAGAAAACAAAGCAAGCACAAAAACACAAGAATGTTGCCTTAAAGGCACAAATGAGTATGGGTCTAGATCAACCCAATCCTTGGACTTTTTATGACCTTTTCCTTTAAGTGTATTTTAGGTGTTTTTCTTTCCAAAGCCTGAAGCCGGCTCAATTTGTACTTGGTCTTGACTAAAATGAAAACACTTCAAACACTTTGTATCCCTAAGGTCAAATGGCCAGTTGTGATAAATTCAGCCCACATCTTGCTATTTCTTCGACTTTGGTACTACATACCTTATGAATCCTGCCGTGGCAGGTAAGGATGTGATATACTAAGTCTTGCATGAGTATAACAAATAGATGATCCCTATGATGGGGGAGTCACCACTTTTATCAAGCCACAAGTGACTTTTCAAAAAGCTATGTTTCTACTCAAGGAAATATGTATGGTGAGTATCTTGGGAGCAAAACCATCTATGCTCTTGCACTGAATTGTATCTCAAATATTCTCAATCAATAGAATGGGTGGGCTACTACTAAAAGTGTTTAGTCATTTTTGATGTCTTTGGACATAAGTTCATTCTGTAGTGACTCACTTAAGAGCCTTGTAACTTGTGGTGGGGCCCATTTGTCCTTTCGGCAAGTTACACTGTAGGAACAACTATACCCAAGGCTACAACTTTCACTCTCACCTGATTTTTATAGCGGCTCAAAGGATTTACTGCGTGAGGTCGTTCCCAAGAGTGATGTGTCTCTTGGCACGCCTCTCTTAAAAAGATAAAATTTTTGAGCGTTACTAACACTTTTCTCTTGCATCTAGGACCACGAAAGCCAAGGGAGAGGATAGTGTGTCTTAGAAGTAGGACCACTCGACCAACTTTTTGCACAAGTGTGCCAAACATGAAATGCACTTGTTCTTTTTAACTTGCCATTGCAATGTGTTATAACTATTTGGAGATGTTGCTCCAACAATCATGGTGTTCTTTTTAACCTTAAATGCAAAATTTTAAGTAAACTAGAACTTTGAGAATCCTGGTCAACTTAATTTGAAGCACGTATGAAGAAAAAATTGCTTTGCAAATTTTTTGAAATAAGTGGATTGTAAGTTTTAATTGCACCAAAAATTGAAGTGTGGATTGTAAATTTTTCCTTAAGTTTGATGCTAGAAATGAATTTTTTTTGTTGATTTTAAGCACCAAATGAAAATTTAAGCCTAAACTTGCAATAAACAAAGTTGTTTTGTTCAATTTTAGAGCACCAAACACAAATTTTGATCCTAAGCTTGCAAGAAAGCAAATTTTGTGTTGTTCAATTTTAAAACACCAAAAAGAAGTTTTTGATTTTTAAGGAGGTTGGTTTTTAGACCTGCACAAGAGACAAATAGTTAGTAAAAACCGAACCTATGGTGGGCTTCCACAAGCCTAAGAATTTTTCTTTTTTCGGTTACAGGGTCATTTTTACAGCGTTCTGTTACAATAGCGCTACTATGTGTTTAAACAGAAGCGCTATTTAACACAAACGCGCTAAAAGAAGAAAAATGACAGTGATGGCAAAATCGCTCAAACATGCTCAATAGCGCCAAAACAAGTTCAAAAGTGCTCAAACAAGGTCAATAGCGCTACATTTGGTACAATAGTGCTATTGTAAGAACAATAGCACTAGAACAACAAGTTGCAATAGTGCTACAATGTGATCAATAGCGCTAAAGCGCAACCTGTGTGTCAAGTTCAACATTCAAACATGTTAGTTGTCAAAAAAAATTGTTTTTTAGGTGTTTGGATTCACGTTGGGTTCACCAAATGATGCTCTGCAAAAAAGGAAGGTTAGTCAATGATAACAAAACACAAACAAGAATAAAAGCCAAACTGTTAGTGTTAGAAATCACAAACAAAATACTTTCCTACACAAGCATATCAAAAGAGATATCAAAAGCATGACAGAATATCTAACTAAGAAGGTAAATATGATGAGACATCTCCAAATGCCTCCTAGCATGCTCTTGGCTTCTTCTCCTTTGTTCCTCTCCTCTCCAAGTTCCAAAATAGTGTAGCTCTTAGCAGCTTTTTGCACTATGGATGCTTATGGAGGTTTGAGATTGAAGTATTTGCTCTAAAAGTGAATAAAAAGCTAATACTATACTATTGATACTAAAATGATTTATTTTATCCAAAATGATAAGATATTAGTTGATTATGCTAAAATTCTCTCTTAAAATACCTATAGCTTAAATGCATACAAGTTTTCAGGATCTAGATTATGAAGAAATGGGCTCTATTTATAGGAAAAATGGAGCAATGGATGGTTGAGACTGAGCAATCTCAACAAGGGTCAAGATTGAATGATTTGAGATCCATGTGAGGGATTTCAACCCAATCCCAGGATGACAAGTGTCAATGTGAGATAGGTTGAGAGGAGAGGGAATAAGCATTTAATGCTTGACATGACTTTGGGAGTTAAGGTCAAGGTTAGTTGAATGAATAAACTCTTTTTTTCAAAGAATAAAGCTTTAATCCAATGGATAAACTCTTGTGCAAAGGCAAAAGGGATAAACATGGTCAAAGCAATAAATGTTTGAGGAGATACATGAGTGCAAGTTGAAATAACCATAAATGGTTATGTAAGAGCCATTAATGATCATGTAAGAGCCATTAGTGGTTTTGGAAGACTTTGGAGGTTAAATTGTTGAACACACAAAACATTTAATGCTTTTCAAAGACTTTGGAGTCTTTGAGAAGTGACTTAAAGTTGCTTAGGAATGTGACAATAATTAGGGGATGGATTAGGCTAATTAGGAAGGGGTTAGAAGAATCTAGAAGGGGGTTTAAGAATGCAAGTGGATTTGGTGGGTGAGGGAAAATAGGATTTTAATTAAAATAAAATTAGTTTATTTCAATAAATGTGTGCAAGTTGCATTTGTAGGAAAATGCAAGTGGGGGGGATTTATGATTTAAATAAATGTTTTATTTAATTTATTTAAAAGAGGAAAGAGGATTATATTGAATAAATAGTATTTATTCATTTAATTGATTGTGAGTTTGGTTTTAATTAATAGAAGAATGTTTGAAGATGAATTAATTAAATATTAATTTAATTAACTGATGGCTAGTGGATTTTTAATCAAATAAATAGCAAATATTCATTTAATTAAAATGGACAGATTTATGTGACTACAAGAAGAATAGTGTGGAGGATACTGCTCAACCCTAAGATGAAGATGAAGAACAAGAACAAGAACAAGAAGAAAATTCTATACCGGAACCGTTTATACCTAGATATGTAAAGTTGAATCACTTAATAGATCAGATAATTGGAGACAGGAATGCTGGAGTACAAACAAGAAGAAAGATCAGAGAAAGTCCTTGTTTGATTTGCATAGTTGAACCTAAGACAATGAGGCAAGCTCTGAAGGATGATGATTGGATAAAGGCTATGAATGAAGAGCTTGATCAAATAGAGAAGAGAAACACTTGGTCACTTGTCCCTAGGTCAGCTATTAAAAATGTGATTGGTACTAAGTGGGTGTTTAGAAAAAAATTAAATTAAGATGGTGAAGTGATTAGGAACAAGGCTAGACTAGTTTTCAAAGGATATGCACAAGAAGAAGGTGAAGACTATGGAGAAACATTTGCACCAGTTGCTCGACTTGAAGGAGTAAGAATGGTAATTGCATTTGCAACATTCAAGGGATTCAAGGTTTACCAAATGGATGTTAAGTCTGCATTTTTGAATGGAATTATAGAAGAAGAGGTTTACATTGACCAACTGGAAGGGTTTGAATTGACTGAAGACAAGAACATAGTGTGCAAACTGCATAAAGATTTATATGGGTTAAAGCAAGCTCCAAGAGCATGGTATGAGAGACTCCATTCAAACTTGATAAAGATTGGATTTCAAAGAACCAGTGAGGACAACAACATTTACTTGAATACTGAAGGAGACAAGTTATTGATTGTAGAAGTGTTTGTAGATGATATCATATTTGGAGGAGATGATGACACGAGTTTAACTTTTGTAGAAGAAATAAAAAAGGAATTTGAAATATCTTTGATAGGAGAAATCAAATACTTCATTGGTTTGCAGGTCCAACAGATGAAAGGAGGAATCTTTATCAGTCAGTCCAAATATGTGAAGGATGTATTGAAAACTTTTGGAATGGAAGACTGTAAACTAGTTGGAACTCCTATGATTATTGGTTGCAGATTATCCAATGAAGATGATTAAGATCCAGTCAATAAAATTAAGTATAGATCCATGATTGGGAAACTACACTATGTTGTTCATAGAAGAACGGATATTGCTCATGCAGTTGGTATAGTGGCTAGATTTCAGAATAATCCTAAAGATACTCATATGGTTGCAGTGTAGAGAATTTTTCAGGTATCTTAGAGGAACTATTGATTATGGATTATGGTATCCATACACAGGCAACTTATCTTTGAAGGTGTTCACAAATGTTGATTGTGTAGGTAATATAGATGACCAAAAGAGTACAACTGGTGGAACATTCTTTCTAGGAGGAAGACTGGTATCCTGGTCCAACAAGAAACAAAGTTGCATTTCTGAGTCTACAATAGAAGTAGGGTATGTGGTTGCATCTATGAACTGTACTCAAGCAATATGGATGAGACATGTATTGGAAGGATTCAAGAAGACTATGAAAAAAATGATGACCATATATTGTGATATGTGATAATACAAGTGCAATAAGTATTTCAAAGAACTCGGTATTGCATGCTAGAACAAAGGACATTGAACTGAAGTATCATTTTTTGAGAGAAAGAGTGCAGGAAAAGAAAGTCAGGATGGAACATGTGTCAAGTAAGGAGCAGTTGGTTGATATCTTCACTAAGCCATTTCCTAAAGTGACCTTTTAATATCTCAGAGGCAAGCTAGGGGTTATACCCCTACCGAAGGTCAACTAAGATGGTGTTGCAAAATCAATCCAGTGGACTAATTGAAGATCTTTCACTATGGATTGATGAGAAGTGGGCTACTCCTCAGGGGGAGCAACAAATATGAAGAAAACAAGAGCAGCAGAAGGTGAATCTGACACTTTTCACCTTTGGCATTGTTGTCAAAGAGGGAGAAGAACAATGATATGGGGAGAAGTAGAGCAAAGGAAGAGAAGAGCAGTAAAGACATGTACAACAACCATAATTGGAACTCTAACAATTTTGCATGATGAGCTTTTGGTATTGCTATTTTGGTGTTGCCATCAATGCTAAAGGGGGAGATTGTTGGCATAACTTGATGAAGATAATGATGGGGAGATTATTGGCATATGGAGATGATGATGAGATCAGAAGATGACCGCTAAAGTTATTGTTGGCATAACTTGTAAAGTTGATGGAGATTGTTGGCTAGATGCTGATGATATAGTTGTAAGTTGTTTGATGACTTTATTTGTGTTGTCATTGATGGAAACCATGTTTGTTGAGTCATCTAAGTCATCTAGGCCTACTGGTATAGCCTAACCAGTAGAGGAATGTGTTAGACAACAAAACTGCTAAGTTGCAATAAACCAGTAAACAGGAACAAAACGACGATCAAGACACTGGTATAGACGATTGGTGAAGAGTTCGATGTTGTGGTTTGGAACATATGTTTATGACATTGGCATGAGTTTGTGATTGCAACCGCATCAACAGATTCAGTGTATTGAGAGATTTATGATTGACTGTCATCAACTCTGTGAAGAATGTATATTGGTAACAAATCTTTAACCGGTAATGATTTATGGTTTGGCGGTGAATCTTAACATGTTCATAACTTAGTGATGATGTATCATAAACTGTGTGTAATGATAAGATTGCATTTAAGCGTGTACAAGGATTAGATTTCTTGGGAAGCAACAAAGTGCTTAGTAGAATGTGACAAAGGTTTGATTGCTTATCAAATCGATGTGCGGTTATCATTCAACGGTAGAAATTGTCTTCAAATTTGTTGTAATGATCTGTAAATGCAAATTCATTGTATTTTGAATGTAGTTAGGATTATGTAGCTGACCTAACTGAAAAATTTATTTAAGGCTAGTTGGAGAAGAGATTGTGTGTCGGTGATTTGAGAAGAAAAGTGTGTCGAATCAGATTTAAGTGTTTGCATGTATGTAGAAGAGTTAAGCTAGAAAGGATCTATACTAGCAAGAAAGGAAGTGTTTTGATCATATCATTTGCCCTATTGTTCCCTAACAGTTACAACAGTTTGAAATCCCTTAACCAGGTAGATCCTAACGGGTGTTATTTGTAAATCCTTTCACTGGGTGGCTCATTAGCTTGAGTTTAAAATCCTCTAACAAGGTTACTCCTAACAGGGTAGAGCTCCTAATAGGGCTAAGGTGAAATCCCTTGACCGAGTGACTCCTAACAGGGTCTGCTCTTAACCGGGCATATTGTAAAGCTCCTAACTAGGCTAGGCCTTTAACCAGGTGTATTCTGAAAGAGTGCAAATATTTTGTGGGTGCTAATTCCCACCGTGGTTTTTCCCATTTGGGTTTCCACGTGAAAAATATCTGTGTTCATGTGGTGATGCATTATTGATGTGTGCATTTGATATCTTTACTTTTGTTGCATAATGATGAACACTTAAATGGATGGTTTGGTAAATCTGCTAACCGGATTGTTTGAGTAGTTACCGGTACTATTTTTTGAAGTATTGCAGAATTGTTTAACTACTGATTCACCCTCCCCTCTTATTAGTTATCGGATCCTCAAAATAACACCCATATCACCCGCTACACGTCCTCCTTAAAGCCACGTTCCAGGTACTATGCATAGAAAATGGAAGCAATGTCAATATTCATTATATACTTAAACTTTGACTTCATATACTCATCCTCTAGAAGAACATCAACTATTTGTAGGAATTTGGGGTCTTCAATCTTAAATATATTTTTAAGACATTCTTTTGAAATCATCCCCAAGAACACCAACTGTTGTTTGTAGTTGATGAGGGTGAAGTTTGCCTCCATTTTTGTTTTCACTATAACTTTTCTCCTCTCTATTTAAGCACACGAAACACCACGCCAAAATATTAACCTACCTACTATCTTTTTAGTACTCCTTGTCATACCATTATGTGAGTGTAAGAATCATTACCCCTTATTAATGCTCCTCTGGAATGATGATGTATGAGCCCCTATTTCACCTGCCACCTCGTCAAATTTGAACCCTTTTCACATCCACATCCTCAAATAGACTTAATCCCTGTATATATTCCTAGATCACACTTGTGTAATAATTATTTCATTTAATGACCCATTTTGAGAGGACATCCACCACTTTGTTGCTTGCCTGTTGTGTGTGGGTTCATTTAAATTCATCCAATTTTGTCAGCTCTCCCCTTATAAAATTAATATTTTTATTTAATCGCCATACATCAGTTGCACCTTTATTAATGACATTGATAATGATCAAAGAATATTCTTCAAGGTGTATTTGTTGATCGACAAAGTGATCGCCATTTTGATTGTGAAAATGGTTGCTTTAACCTCTACTTCATTTTTTGTTCCATCGTTCAATTTTTTGGCTCCATATGCAACAATGTCTCCATTGCAATCTCATGCCACAATTCCTACACCCAAAGGGCCTAGGTCCTTTTGAGGCAACATCAAAGTTAAATTTGATCCACCCCTCTTTTGGCTTCTACCAGATATCATTTGTACCACTAGATATCTCTAGACCAATAAAAAAGACTCATTAATAGGCCAAATTGTGAATATTTTGCATAACTTTTAATAACTTGTTTTTTTATAGTAAACAACATTTTTAAAAAGTGACGTTTATGTCATAATATATAAAAACAATTTATAGAAAGGATGAAATTCTAATTTGTAAAATATAGACTTGTAACGCTAATATCTAGTGCATGGATATTGTTTATAATTTATTGTGGTATATTTTTTTAATTAATTTTTTAAATGAGAATTATTATTATTTGGACACAAGTGTATGTTGTAACACATAACTTATTCTGTATGTATCAAAATTCAATTTTATTTTTTTATTGAAACAAGGACATCAATACCTAACACACAATATTTTTTTAATTTTTTCACTATTTTACCATTTTTCCACGTGTAGAACAAAGAACTTGATGTTTGATGAAAACCCTATGTTTAGTAGAACATATAAATTAAAATATATTAAAAATTATAGCTCATTTTGAGGGCTACAATCCTGCAAGTTATCTTGTCAAGTTTATTCCATTTGAGGGTCCAACCCTAGGTTTGAAACTATTTTTTTTGTAAAAAAATTGAGGTAGAGAGTGAAGGTGGCTAGAAAATCACCTTTGTTTGAAAGACCTTTGAACAAAGGTACCTTTGATCAAAAGTTTTACATTTGAATGAAGGTACATTCAATTGAAGATACCTTTAATTGAAGGTCTTCTTGAGCAGTTGAAATAATACCAAACATCCTAAGAACCTTTCGCTTGAAGGTAGACCTTTGTTTGAAGAGGACTTTCAAATGAAGGCCCTTGTAAAAAAAATTCCATCTGCTTTCAAAATATTGATTTTCTAAGTTTGGGACCAAGTATTGTGGGATGACCCATGTATGAATGGTCCTTAGAGTGCTATAATATCTAACTTAATAAAATTTATTGATAAAGAGTATTTATTCTATTATAACATTGACCCTATTGGTAGGATGAACAAGTACACACTTAACAATCTTCTTATTGAAATGAGAAAGTATGCAAAGAGGTTTGTACTTTGCATCATGAGAGAGATCATTAAAGGAGAAATTTATGGTAGGTATGTCGATGTCACATACTGAAATTGGTTGAGTACAAATATTGACTATGTTTATCATTGTATTTAGTTAATTTTTAGGAGAAGTAAAGGTTGAAGTGTCGACTGTAATGAAGTTAGTAGATTGTGATGGAAATTGATTTGCATAAATTTATAATGGTTGATTCATCTTGGTGACCAAATTGTTAGCACTTTCTTTTTTACCATGAATATAGATAGTTCCTACATCAATGTGGTATTGCACCAAATGGTGAAGACACATACACCACTTTATATTATGGCTAGGAACACAACGAAGTTGATAAAAGACTTTTGAGTCATACAAAGATGACCAAGGTTGATTAGAATAAAGGAATATCAAGAAGGGTAATTAATTTATCCTTAAAAATATTGTAGTGCCCCTCCCTAACTCATCTTCTTCTTCTTCTTTTTGCATCGATGGACTTTATCGACCTAGTTTAGACTCTTTTATGGCACCCTTTATAGATACTTATGGCTCTATTCATATTTCAGATGCTTTTAATTTGATGCTAGGCATTGCATATCGATAGTAGATATACTATGTTTTTATGTGAATGATGATATATGCAAGACTATTATGATGGTTGGACATTGATAGACCTTATAAAGCATTGAGAGGGGGGGTGAATCAGTGACAACAAAAACAATACCACTTTAAACATAGACTGGTAAAGACAGTTAATTAGTTTACTGAACACTATGCATGCAATCCAAAATGATATTAAATCATCCACAACAAGTAAAACATCCACCATAACACAAGTGATTATACATGGAAAAACCAACTAGGAAAAACCACGGTGAGATGGGACTCACAAGTTAACTATCTGCAGTAATAGGTAATTGACCGGTAAGGGTCTACAAAAATGCTTCACTAGGAGCGAATCCTGTTAAAGATCCCAAAAGCCCTATTAGGAGCTATACCTTGTTAAAGGTAGTACCCTATTAGGAGTAACCTCGGTAGAGGATTTCAAACCCAAACTAATGGATTACCTTGTTAGAGGATTTGTTCAATAAATCTTGTTAGAGATTACCCGATTAGGGGATTTGACTGTTGTAGTGATTAGAAAACAATAGGTGGTGTGATCTAGAAGTAGCACAAGTTGCTTGAATAGATCCTATTGTTTTCTAATCACTACAATAGTCAAATCCCCTAATCGGGAATCATTCAAAATTGCATCACCAACATACTCTGCAATGCCTTCAACAACTTAACACTTCTATCTCACATCATAAAAAAATAGTTCATCATAATGTCATTATATAGACATTAGATTTCATGTCGGCTCAGGAATCATATCACAATTTCCTAGGTGCGGTGTATCTGGACAATCTAGCATAACTCATCATAGATTGCCGCCAAATCTGTTGGTTAGGGATAATTCATCACGACCGGTGATAACTCATCACACAATCAGTGAAATTGGTTGGAACACCGATACCGGTTAAGAGTTAACCTCTTCCAACTTATAGATCAATTCTCCTCCATTTTCTTCTTTGATGATCTCTGCTGAATCTCCATGTTGGTGTCAAGCCATTCTTGTATATACCACTTTTCTACATATACCAGTTAGACACCCTCAAAACCGTTTGATCTTAACAATGCATATAATACCGCTTTTGCAATACAAAGGACTTAGGAGTAATACCAGTTTGTCTTAACTAAGATGACTATAACAATGTGAATATATGTGTGTGTATACATGTGCCATCAATGACAACAAATTAAGTCATCCATTACAATCATCATCAAGCCAACAATCTCCCCCTTTGGCATTGATGGCAACACTTAGAAAATTTTACAACTTTACAACTAAGTGTGCTTACAAAAATTGTACAAACATATTTCTACTCCCCCTTAACAATACATACAAAATTTTGCAACACATACATATTTCTACTCCCCCTTTGACAACAATGCCAAATTGAAAAGTAAAATACATATATATTATATCAAAATTTGCATCAAAAATTAAATATACAAAAATATAAGTCTTTATCAAGGAGTGTTCACTGCAATTTGCAATAAAATGTCACTAAAAGTAATCTTCATCTGAGAAAAATCATTTTCCCATGTTTCCAATCATCATCAAGCCAATAGACATATGCTTAGTTATTTATGAGCACTCATTATATGCACATTGTGGTTTATATTTACTTATGGTGATATATTGCTATGTGCTAACCTTACTTCATGTTTATATTGGATATAATGAGGCTATTGATGATGTCGTGTTTTCTTTGTTTGTGCTATTGTTATGGACGTGAAAGAGATGATGTTATACCACTCATTCATGAGCAAGGTGTGATGTCACAACTCTTTTTCACCTGTTTGATTATTGTATATGAAATGTATATGTCGTGTATAGACCTCGATGTTATGCAGGATTGTAGATACTCGACATTGACTCCACTTGGTTTCATAGGTCTGAGCGTGTCTTTAATCCCAATGACAAGTTGATTGGAGGTGACATGAGACCCCATCACACACTCTAGTTTTAGCTAGTATCTTGTCAATCCTAGTGTTTTGGCTAGAGTTGACTTGTTAGGAGTAATGCAATATTTTATTTAATCTTGTATTGGGATGCTTTGTGGAGTTGTGGTTGTTAATTAGATTATTAATTAATTGATTTATATAGTTATTGGTGTTAAATTAATTATTATGGTTGGTATTAATATAAATATATTTGATTATTGAGAATTTATAATAAATTAATATTATATTGTAGAAATTATATTTTGTTGAACATTTTTATTATTTGCGCCTTTGGTTAATTTGGTTATTTATTTATTGGTTTATTTTATCGTTTAGCCAATTTACCTATTTGTTTTATTATTTATTTACTTACCCTTTCTTAATTTTGGCTTTTGGGAGTTGTATATGGTTAATAATATTTTAAATCGATTTTTGGAAATGGTTGGCAAGTTTATTATTATTTTCATTATTTTTGATTTTGGGTGTGATGAGGTATGATTTTCATAATATCAGTATACATATGTATATAACATGTTTATGTCTATATGTATACAATATGTGTATGTATATGTATATGGGTATGTATATGTATATAATATGTGTATGCATATATGTACATATATTTATGTAAAATACATGCATATATATGTTGTCTCTCAATATCTTAGTAGATTGTATTCCCTCCCCTTCTCTCCCTTAGGACCCCACATGATCCCTAACGACACCATATAAGGTCTCTTTGCACACCATATGACCCCTTAGGACCATATAATGTCCTAAGGGGTCATATAATGTTCTAACACATTTGTGGCCCCATTAGAACCCCACATGACCCCCAACAACACCATATTACCCCTTATGATCATATGATGTCCTAAGGGGTCATACGGTGTCCTAAACACTCATACGGTGTTCTAATACATGTGTGGCCCCTTAGGACCCCACATCATCCCTAACAACACCATATGACCCCTTAGCACATCATATGTCCCCTTAGGAGCATATGATGTCCTAAGGGGTCATATGGTGTTGTAACACATGTGTAGCCCAATTAGGACCCCACATGACCCCTAACGACATCATGTGACCCCTTAGCACACCACATGACCCCTTAGGAGCATATGATGTCCTAAGGGGTCATATGGTTTGCTAAGGAGTCATATGGTGTTATAACACATGTGTGGCCCCTTAGGACCCCATATGACCCCTAATGATACCATTTGACCCCTTAGCACACCATATGACCCCTTAGGACCATATGATGTCCTAAGGGGTCCTATGGTATCCTAAGGGGTCACATGGTGTTGTAACACATGTCTAGCACCATTACGACCCCGCATGACCCTTAATGAAACCATATGACCCCTTAGCACACCACATGACCCCATATGATGTCCTAAGGGGTCATATGGTGTCCTAAGGGATCATATGGTGTCCTAACACATGTGTGACCCCATTAGGACCCCACATGGCCCCTAACGATACAATATGACACCTTAGCACACCAAATAACCCCTTGAGAGCATATGATGTCCCAAGGGATCATATGATGTTCTAAGGAGTGATATGGTGTTGTAACACATGTGTGGCCCCATTAGGACCCCACATGACCCCTAACTACAACATATGACCCCTTAACACACCACATGACCCCTTGGGACCATATGATGTCCTAAGGGGTCGTATGATATCCTAATGGGTCATATGGTGTTCTAACACATGTGTGGCCCCATTAGGACCCCACAAGACCCCTAACGACACCATATGACCCCTTAGCACACCATATGACCCCTTAGGACCATATGATGTTCTAAAGGGTTGTATGGTGTCCTAATGGGTCATATGGTGTCCTAATAGGTGTGACCCCATTAGGACCCCACATGACCCCTAATGACACCATATGACCCCTTCGAACATCATATGATCCCTTAGGAGCATATGATGTCCTAAGGGGTCATATGGTGTTGTAACACATGTGTGGTCCCATTAGGACCCCACATGACCCCTAAAAAGACCATATGACCCCTTAGAACACCATTCTTATGGTTTCCTAAGGGGTCATACGATATTTTAACACATGTGTAGCCCCATTATGACCCCACATGACCCTTGACGATGTGCCATATGACCCCTTAACACACCATATGACCCCTTAGGAGCATATAGTGTCCTAAGGGGTCATATGGTGTCCTAAGGGGGTCATATGGTGTTGTAACACATGTGTGGCCCCATTAGGACCCTACATGACCCCTAATGACACCATATTACCCCTTAGCACACCACACGACCCCTTAGGACCATATGATGTCCTAAGGGATCCCATTGTGTCCTAAGGGGTCCTATGGCATCCTAAGGGGTCATATGGTGTTCTAACACATGTGTGGCCCAATCAAAATCCCACATTACAGTTAACGACACCATATGATGCCTTAGGACAAAATTATGTCCTAAGGGGTCATATATTTTCCTAAGGGGTCATATGGTGTTCTAATGACACCATATGGTCTGTTAGCATACCATATGACCCCTTAGTATCATATGATGTCCTAAGGGGTCATACAGTATCGTTAGGGGTCATATGGGGTTCTAATGGGGCCACACATGTGTTAGGACCCCACATGACCCTTAATGATACCATATGACCCATTAGCACAACAAATGACCCATTAGCACACCAAATAACCCATTAGGACCATATGATATCCTAAGGGGTCCTATGGTTTCCTAAGGGGTCATATGGTGTCCTAACACATGTGTAGCCCCATTAGGACCCCACATGACCCCTAATGACACCATATGACCCCTTAGCACACCATATGACCCCTTAGGAGAATATGATGTCCTGAGGGGTCATATGGTGTCCTAAGGGGTCATGTGGTGTTGTAACACATGTGTGGAACCATTATGACCCCACATGACCCCTAACGACACCATATGACCCCTTAGCACACCACATGACCCCTTAGGACCATATGATGTCCTAAGGGGTCATACAGTGTTCTAACACATGTGTGGCCCCATTAGCACCCCACATGACCCTTAACGACACCATATGACCCCTTAGCACACCATATGAACCCTTAGGACCATATGATGTCCTAAGGGGTTGTATGGTGTCCTAAGGGGTCATATGATGGTCTAACAACACCATATGACCCCTTAGCACACCATATGACCCCTTAGGAGAATATGATGTCCTAAGGGGTCATACGATGTCATTAGGGGTCATGTGGAGTCCTAATGGGGCCACACATGTGTTAGGACCCCACATGACCCTTAACGACTCCATATGACCCCTTAGTATACCATATGACCCCTTAGGACCATATGATGTACTAAGGGGTCCTAAGGTGTCCTAAGAGGTCATATAGTGTAGTAACACATGTGTGGCCCCATGAGGACCCCACATGACCCCAAACAACACCATATGACCCCTTAGCACACTACATGACCCCTTAGCACACTACATGACCCCTTAGCACACTACATGACCCCTTAGGAGCATATGATGTCCTAAGGGGTCCTATGGTGTCTTATGGGGTCATATGGTGTTGTAACACATGTGTGGCACTATTAGGACCCCACATGAGCCCTAACTAAACCATATGACCCCTTAACATGCCACATTACCCCTTAGGATCATATGATGTCCTAAGGGGTCCTATGGTGTCCTAAGGGGTCAAATGGTGTTATAAAACATATGTGGCACCATTAGGACCCCACATGACCCCTAAAAACATGATATGAACCCTTATCACACCACATGACCCCTTAGGACCATGTGATGTCCTAAGGGGTCCTATGGTATCTTAAGGGGTCATATGGTGTTCTAATGACACCATATGACCTGTTAGCATACTAGATGGCCCCTTAGGAGAATATGATGTCCTAAGGGGTCATACAGTGTCGTTAGGCTCCTAAGGGATCATACAATGTCGTTAGGGGAAATGTGGGGTCCTAATGGGGTGACACATGTGTTAGGACCACGTATGACCCTTAACAACACCATATGACCCCTTAGAACTATATGATGCACTAAGGGGTCCTATGGTGTCCTAAGAGGTCATATGGTGTTGTAGCACATGTGTGGCCCCATTAGGACCCCACATGACCCCTAATGACACCATATGACCTTTTAGAATTAAACATGACCCCTTAGAACAATATGATGTCCTAAGGGCTCCTATGGTGTCCCGAGAGGTCATATAGTGTTGTAACACATGTTGATTTTAGCAATCAGACTAATAACAGTAAGCAAAAAAAATAAATGAAACACACATTACACAATAGTACCCTTGGAAAACCTCCCTCTTGGAGGTGAAAAACCTAGCAACAAATCCTTAATTATATTCACTCAACCAATAGTAGATTTACAATTAGCTTCACACATGAAGAAACAAACTGACCCGAACTTATAATAGACTTATTTGAAGGGTCTACTATAGACTATATGCAAGATCTGAAGGTGATCTATAGGTTTGCTGCCCTTGAGACTGAGTTCTCCAGACCTTAAGTGTAGTTTTCTATCTTTGTAAGTGAATTCACCAGCTGTAGATGAATTCATAGACCTTGAAGAGCCCTAGGTGAATTCATTGTCATAGTAGACAAGTATGCCAGTCCTAAACAAGGTTTGCAGCCTCATATGATGTTCACCAATCTTCTATGATAATTTGCCAACCTTGCATGATGCCCGCCAATCCTAAACAGGGTTTCGTTGATCTTGGAGGATTGTCCAAGTAAATTCGCTGACCTCAAGGCTTGAATATCTGGAGTAGATCGCTGATAAATATGCATAAGTATTTCGCTAATTGTGAATGATATTGAATGATTACAAATCAACTCATATATATATGTATCCCTCCCAATAGACTTGAAGTCGGCCTTATTGTTTTGGCACCAAGAATAGGATCAGACCTATTAATTACAAGTTACATATAGGTCTTGCCCAATACAATTACAAGTTACATGTAGACGCCCAATTAGGGCTAGACCCAAAAAAGGGTTTGTATATAAAAAATGAATCAACAATATGGCTAAGGCCGACAAGCCATTTAGCCATCAAGTGTACTAGGTCAACTCTAGAAGGACTTGACCTAGCTACACATCAACACTCCCTCTTAGCTAGGTATGATTCCTTCTCAATAAGCGAGTCACATAGTGACAACCATCATGGCTACTCCCATGAAAATTCAAATGAACATAATCCCCATGGCTACTCCCATGGATGATGTTCACCATAGCTACTCTGAGAGGGTGAACAAGCACAAGTGCTAAGTCATGGAATTTCTTCTATGACATCCACCATACCTACTCGCAGAGGGCGGATCCACCATTCCTACTTGCAAAGGGTGGAAGAGGGCTTTCACCTCAAACTTCTCCCAAAGAAGAGTTCATTACCACCATGCCTACTTGCAGAGGGTGGATCCACCATACCTACTCGCATAGGGTGGAATGAGGTATCTAACCTCAGACTTCTCCCAAAGAGGAATACATCGCCACCATGAATACTACAAAGAGTGGATCCACCATACCTACTCGTAGAGGGTGGAATGAGGGCTTTCACCTCAAACTTCTCCCAAAGAAGAATGCATTAACCAAAATATGTGACTTCCTCTGAAGTTGAAAGAAACTGGCTCCCTCTAAGCCTGACAAGCCCCCTCTGAAGATAAAGATGTCAAGCTCCCTTTGACATTTCCTCCTTTTAGAAAAGGAAGTCTTTATTTGACCTTTGCTCCTCCTGAGATGTCCCTATGCCAACTTCTGCAGAAGAAGTGAGAGGAGTAGTCTTGAATTTGCAATCCCGAGAAAAATGACCATACTTGTCACAATTAAAGCACTGTATGTGAGATAAATCCTTCTTCCTTTTTTATTTAGGGGTAGGATCTGAATCTCTATCTCTATCCCACTTTCTTCCTTTTCCTTTATCCATATGCGAAGCAAGGACTTGATTTTCTACCTCATAATGATCACACTCAATTCCTCTTGCTATCAACCGTGACTCTTCTTGTATGCAATCTTCTCTCAAATGATTGAACTTAGGAAGATCTGATCTTGCACTAATTCCCTGAATGTAAGACTCCCAAGATATCAAAAGACCATTGAGAGAAAGCATGTTCAAGTCACTGCCATCAACAACCTTCCCAATGGATAAGAGCAGACCTCTGAAATCAGAAATCCTCACGAAGTATGCTATGAAGGATTCACCTTTCATCATCTTGATGTGATGAAGTTTCTGCTTCACAGCTAGGGCACGACTCGTGTTGTTGATTTCGTACATCTCTTCCAATGTCTTGAACATTTCTTTGGCATTCTTCACCTCATAGATGATAGGTCCAATATGATCCTTCACGGAGTCAACCAACATTCTCTGAGCTTGAAAATATTTCTTCCTCCATGAAGTCTTTTCCTCTTCTGCCTTAGATTCAATGGATGATCTCTTCACAAACTCTGCAAGATCACTTCCATTCAATGCAATCATGATTCAAAATCTCCATGATGTGAAGTTGGATGCACCATCCAATCTATCTTCAACCCTAAGACTTGGGAACATTTCGAATGAAGTGATAAGAGAAAAGAGGAAGAGGAGGAACAACTACAATCAATCTGATTACTCCTAATTCAAACCAAGCTCTGATACCATGTTGATTTTAGTAATTAGACTGATAACACTAAGCAAAAAACAATAAATGAAACACACATTACACAACAGTACCCTGGAAAACCTCCCTCTTGGAGGTGAAAAACCTAGCAACAAATCCTTAATTCTATTCACTCAAAAATCAGTATTAGATTTACAATTAGCTTCACACATGAAGCAACAAACTGAACCAAACCTATAATAGACTTATCTGAAGGGTCTACTATAGACTATATGCGAGATCTGAAGGTGATATATAGGTTTGCTACCCTTGAGACTGAGTTTGCCAGACCTTAGGTGTAGTTTGTTGTCTTTGTAAGTGAATTCACCAGTTGTAGATGAATTCACAGACCTTGAAGAGCCCTAGGTGAATTCGTTGTCACACTAGACAAGTTTGCCAGTCCTAAACAAGGTTCACCAACCTCATATGATGTTCACCAATCTTCTCTTATAATTTTCCAACCTTGTATGATACCCACCAATCCCAAACAATGGTTTGCTGATCTTGGAGGATTATCCAAGTGAATTTACTGACCTGAAGGCTTGAATAATCTGAGTAGATCGTTGATCAATATGCAGAAGTATTTCACTGATTATGAATGATATTGAATGATTACAAATAAACTCATATATATATATATGTATGTATGTATGTATGTATGTATATGTATGTATCAATGCCTCCCAATAGACCTCAAGTCGGCCTTATTGTTTTGGCACCAAGAATAGGATCAGACCTATTAATTAAAGGTTACATATAGGTCTTTCCCAATATAATTAAAGTTACATGTAGATGCCCAATTAGGGCCCGACCTAAACAAGGGTTTGTATATTAAAAATGAATCAACAATATGGCTAAGGATGACATGCCATTTAGCCATCAAGTGTACTAGGTCAGCCCTAAAAGGATCTGACCTAGCTACACATCAACACATGTGTGGCACCATTAGGACCCCACATGTCCCTTAATGACACCATATGACCCCTTAGTGTGCTATATGACCCCTTAGGATTATATGATGTGATAAGGGGTCCTATGGTGTCCTAAGGGGTCATATGGTGTTGTAACACGTGTGGCCCCATTAGGACCCTACATGACTTCTAGCAACACCATTGACCCCTTAGCACACCACATGACCCCTTAGGACCATATGATGTCCTAAGGGGTCATATGATGTCCTAAGTGGTTAGATGGTGTTGTAACACATGTGTGGCACCATTATGACCCCAAAATGACCCCTAACGATGCCATATGACCCCTTAGGACCATATGATGTCCTAAGGGGTCCTATGGTGTCCTAAGGGATTATATGGTGTTGTAACACATGTGTGGCACCATTAGGACCCCACATGACCCCTAATGACACCATATGACCCCTTAGGACCATTTGATGTCCTAATGGGTCCTATGGTGTCCTAAGGGTCATATGGTGTCCTAACACACGTGTGACCCCATTAGGACCCCACATGACCCCTAACGACACCACATGACCCCTTAGCATACATGAACCCTTAGGACCATATGATGTCCTAAGGGGTCATTTGATGTCCTAAGGGGTCATATGGTGTTGTAACATGTGTGGCACATTAAGACCCCACATGACCCCTAACGACATCATATGACCCCTTAGGACCATATGATGTCCTAAGGGGTCCTATGGTGTCCTAAGGGGTCATATGGTGTTGTAATACATGTGTGGCACCATTAGGACCCCACATGACCCCTAACAACACCATGTGACCCCTTAGCACACCATATGACCCCTTAGGACCATATGATGTTCTAAGGGGTCCTAAGGTGTCATATGATGTTGTAACACGTGTGGCCCCATTAGGACCCCACATGACCCCTAACAACACCATATGACCCCTTAGCACACCATACAACTCCTTAAGAGCATATGATGTTGATGCAGGAGCATCCCTGATTTATAGCAATCTTGTATCAAGCAAAAATATTTTCCTTTATGTTTTGTTTTCTGTTGTAGTTTCAGTTTTCCTTTCTGTGTGTTCAGGTTTCGGCTCATTGGATTTTGTTGAGTTGTATTATACTTGAATACTTGATCATTTTTCTTGCTTCTAGACCGCATCACATTTGGATCATTTTTCGACAAGATATCACTACTAGTTTCCATGACAGTTTCCTGTTATCGATTGTTCTTGTGTTACCGGTTGCTTGGACCTATTCTAGTGATCTACTGGAACCCCTTTCAAAGCTTGCAGAGCCTTGGGCATTGATTCTGATGTTCCTTGGCATGTGGTTGACTTTTTTCCGTGATCTATGTTACATCCTTTGGATTTTCTAGAGGAATCTCTTGGCGGAGGCCGACCTTGTTATTTTACATGTTAGGTCTTGTTCTTCGGGTTTTGATATCGTTTGGGCTGACTGGATCCTTTGGATCGATATATATATTTGTAATTACACATTAGAATGGAATCAATGAGAATAAATCAGAGAACCAAGTAGCTAGACCGTGCGTAGAAGATAGATCCTAAGATTCAAGGTCCCAGTTGTGACCTATTCTACCAGGCCTGTGAGTCGGTATGTTGTAACCCGGTTGCTATCGATTGGATGTAATCAAATTTCATGCAATAAAATAATCTATTCCACATTGCCTTCATCATATCTTAGTGTTTCCATTGTGTTTACTCTTGCTGACCGGTCCGGATTGATCTCTGTGAGGTCCCTCCTCATCGGTGACTGCATCAAGTGGTATCAGAGAGAAGTTTCATTCTAGAGGTTGCGTGTCCTAAAATTTTGTTGTAGGGTGGTGGATTGCGGATCTGACCTATAGCTATATAGGATTAGCCTGAACGATGACACGAAGAGGAGCTAGGAATAGTGAAGCGCGTGGGAATGTAGACCTTGCTATGATGGAGATGTTGCGAGGAATAGAATCTCGGTTAAAAGCCGTGGAGATAGCCCAGAGAAGAGGCCGACATATTGAAGATATAACTGAAGATGAAGGAGAAGAAGCCATGATAGAACAAGAAAACCTACCAACGGTTGATCCAGATGAGGAAAGGTTTTTAAGGGTTTTGAGTAGGGCGAATACTAAACCTCATTTTACGCCACCAGAATATGATGGGAAGTCAGATTCAGATGAATTGATGGATTGGATCTCGGAGATGGAGAAGTATTTCGATTTTGAAAACATTGCAGAAGAGAGGAAGGTGAAATATACCTGTACCCGGTTAAAAGGTCATGCATCTCTTTGGTGGGAGCATTTGCAAGTTGATAGAAAAAGAAGAGGTAGAGAGAAGATTGAGACATGGGATCAGATGATTTCTAAGTTGAAGTCAAAGTTTGTGCCGACAAATAATAAGTGGATCTGTTATGGAAGTTGCATAATTTGAGACAGAAGGAATCTAGTTTGAAGGAGTACACTGAAGAATTTTAGAATTTGAACATCAGATCCAGACATGTTGATGATGAAAATGAACAAGTTGCAAGATATTTGAATGGATTGTGGATATCTATACAAGATGAATTGAGAATGATCAAATTGGAGAGTGTAGAAGAGGCTTACTAATATGCCCTAAAGGCAGAAGAGAAGTTGAATAAAAGACAAGAGGAGAGGCAGAGATGTAGCGGTGGAAGGTTCACCGGAGGAAGATTTCAAGGAGGAAAAGGGTATACCAGAGGAAGAGGAACCAGTACAGATCAGAACAAGGACAAGGAAGTGAGCAAAGAAGGCAATTCATACTGGACGAATGATACAAATTTCTATCGGAGGAGACAACTGGATGGTTACCAGTATGAGAATTTTGGAAGACACACAAGAGGACATTTAGAGGAACCTACTTTAAGTGTGGAGGAGAAGGACATCGGGAATTCAAGTGTAAGAATACAAAAACTACTGAAAGAGAAGCAATGGTGGAAGAAAACCCCACTAGATTAGATAATAAACCAGAAGATGGAGAACTATTAATGAGGAGGAGAGATTTGTTTCATACCAGAGGAGATGAAAAGCCCTTGCAGAGGAAGAATCTATTCAAGACTTGATGTAAGGTATCCAATAAGTGTTGTAAAGTTGTTATTGATAGTGGTAGTTTAGATAATCTTGTTTTAGAAGAGATGGTGAATAAGTTGAAATTGGAGAGATGGAAACACCCTAAGCCTTATCAGATAGCATGGATTTAGGATGAACATAAGTTGTTAGTAAGTGAACAATGTTTGGTGAAATTGAAAATTGGGAATTATCATGATGAAGTCTTGTGTGATATTAGGCCTATGGATATTTGTCATCTTTTGTTGGGTAGACCTTGGCAGTTTGATAGACAAGCAATACATGATGGGAGGAAGAATACATACACTATTGTGGCCAATGAGATGGAACAAACCTTCTTGCCTTTGGAGGAACCTTTGAAGAATGAAGTCTGTACAAATGCTAGAATTTGTTTGGTAGATGGGAGGAAATTCATGGATAGATTGAGACATGAGAATGTGTGCTTTGCCTTAATTCCTAAGAAGACTGAGAGACCAGAACCAAAAGGAGAACACCCAGAAGAGATAAAAGATTTACTGACAGAATATGAGGACATCATTTCAGATAATGTATGTGATGGATTGCCACCTATGAGAAGTATTAGTCATTGCATGGAATTGGTTACTAGAGCTAGTTTTCCTAACAAAGCTGCACACTGATTGACACCGACATAGAATGAAGAAATGAATAGACAAGTGCATGAAGTGTTGAAGAAAGGTTTGATCAGGGAAAGTCTGAGCCCTTGTGCAGTACCAATAGTATTAGCACCTAAGAAGAATGGAGAATGGAGGATGTGTACCATTTCAAGAGCAATAAACAAGATCACAATGAAATACCAATTTCCTTTGCCTAGGATGTATGACATAATGGACTCTTTGAGTGGAGCAAAATACTTTACAAAGATAGATTTGAAGAGTGGATATCATCAGATCAGGATCAGAGAAGATGATGAGTGGAAGACAATATTTAAGACAAATGAAGGACTGTATGAATGGTTGGTGATGCCCTTTAGATTGACTAATGCACTGAGTACTTTCATGAGGTTGATCAATGAGGTGTTGAAGAAATTCTTGGGTAAGTTTGTTATTGTGTATTTGGATGACATTCTAATTTTCTGTAAGACAAAAGAGGAGCATTTGTTGCAGTTAAGACAAGTTTTGCAAAGATTGAGAGAAGAGAAGTTGCTAATCAATATCAAGAAGTGTACTTTTAGGAAGGATGAGTTAGTCTATTTGGGTTTTGTGATATCTGAGGATGGTTTGAAGATGGACCCTAAGAAAGTGAAAGAAATAGTTGAATGACCTACATCGGAAAGCATTGGAGAGGTAAGATCATTTCATGGATTGGCTAGTTTTTACTAAATGTTTATTAGTAATTTCAATTCAGTTTGTAACCTTATGACTGAGACCATGAGAGGAGATTGGAAGGAATTCAAGTGGACCACCGCAACAAACAAAAGTTTTGAATTATTGAAGCAAAAAGTGACTGAGCAACCTGTGTTAGCTTTATCGGATTTCAATAAAGTATTTCAAGTAGATTGAGATGCACATGGAACAACAATAGGAGCAGTCTTGAGTCATGAAGGAAGAGAAGTAGCCTATTTTAGTGAGAAATTGAATAATGCCCAAAGGAGATATTCAGTGTATGATCAGGAGTTTTATGCCATAGTTCAAGCCTTGAAGAAGTGGATACATTACTTGTTGCCTAAGGAGTTTGTGTTGTATACAGATCATAAAGCTTTGCAGTATTTGAACAGTTAGAGTAAGTTGAACCAGAGACATATGAGATGAGTAGAATTCTTCCAGAGTTACACCTTTGTGTTGAAGCATAGAAGTGGGAAGTCTAACAAAGTTGTTGATGCATTGAGTAGGAGAAGGAATTTGCTAACAGAGATGAGAGTGACAGTATTAGGATTTGAAGATTTGAAGACCTTGTATGATGATGACCCAGATTTTGCAGAACCTTGGAAAGAATGTAGAGAACCAGTTATGGTAGATAGACGTAAATGGATGTATTATTTCATTTAGGATGGGATGTTATTCAGAGGAGTTCAGTTGTGCATACCTAAGAGTCCTATGAGGGAGAATCTGATAAAGGAGAAACACAGTGGAGGACTAGCAAGACATTTTGGCATTGACAAAACAATAGCATTGGTGAGTGAGCATTACTTTTGGCCTTAGATTCATAAGGATGTTAAGAGATATGTGCAGAGTTGTAGAGTTTTTCAAGTTGCAAAAGGTAGTAGTCAGAATGCGGGATTGTATAAACCTTTGACAATACAGGTAAGACATCGATAGGATATAAGCATGGATTTTGTACTTGGATTGCCTAAGACACCGAGAGAGAATGGTTCTATATTTGTGGTATTGGATAGATTCTCAGAAATGGCTCATTTCATACCTTGCAGAAAGACATCAGATGCATTGCATGTAGCAGACCTATTTTTCAAGGTAGTGGTGAGATTGCATGGATTACCTAAGAGCATAGTATCAGAAAGAGACACTATGTTTGTTGGCTATTTTTGGAGAACACTTTGGAAGAAGATGAAGACAGATTTGAAGTTCGGGTCTACTTTTCATCCACAAACTGATGGACAGATAGAAGTTGTTAACTAGAGTTTGGGAAAATTGTTCAGATGTTTAGTGGGAGATAAAACCGAAAGTTGGGATTTGATCCTTGCACAAGAAGAGTTTGCCTACAATAATCCAGTGAATATAAGTACTAAAAAAACCTTTTGAGATTGTTACTAGAGTGCATCCTAGAGGTATATTATAGTTGAGAGACATTAGCAGTGAAGACTAGAGAAGTTTAGAAGCATAAGACTTTGCAGATCACATGGCAACATTGCATATTCAAGTTAGGAAGCATTTGGAGGAAATGAACATGAAGTATAAGGAGAAGGAAAATGAGAAGAAGAGACATAAGGAAATTGAAGTTGGCGATGAAGTGATGGTATATCTGAGAAAAGAGAGATTCCCGGTTGGAACTCATAATAAGTTGTAGAAGAAGAAGTTTGGACCTTGCAGGATTTTGAGGAAGTTCATTTCTGGAAATGCATATGAAGTAGAGTTACCAGATAGTTTGAATATTTCACCTATATTCAACATTGCAGATTTTCATGAGTATCATGAATCACAATTCAGTGACAATGTTGCAGACTTGGAGAAACAGTTACCCCAGAAGGAACCGGATCAGATTGAAGAGATTTTGGACAGTAGGATTAGGCGTAGTACCTAGAGCAGTGAGTATAAGGAATATCTTGTGAAGTGGAAGGACATACCAGTTGAAGATTCATCTTGGATTTCTCAGGAAGAGGTAGACCACCTTGCTTTCCCTCTAACCCCGGCAAAGTGAGAGGCTCACTTTTGCAATAACCCCAGAGGTCTAATGCAGGAGCATCCCCGGTTCATAACAATCTTGTATCAACCAAAAACATTCTCCTTTTTGTTTTGTTTTCTGTTGTAGTTTCAGTTTTCCTTTTTGCGTGTCTTGGTTTTGGCTCATTGGATCCTGCGGAGTTGGATTCTACTTGAATACTTTATCATATTTCTTTCTTCTAGACCGCATCACATTTGGATAATTTTCCAGCAAGCTATCACTATTGGTTTTCATGACAGTTTCCTGTTACCGGTTGTTCCTTTGTTACCGATTGCCTGGACCTGTTCTGGTGATCTACCAGAACCCCTTCTGAAGCTTGTTGAGCCTTGGGAATTGATTTTGATGTTTCTTGGTATGTGGCAGACCTTTTTACATGATCTACGTTTCATCCTTTGGATTTTCTAGAGGAATCTCTTGGCCGAGGTCAACCTTTTTATTTTACATGTTAGGTCTTGTTCTTCAGGTTTTGATCCCTTTTGGGCTGACTAGATCCTTTGGATTGATATATATATATATATATATATTTGTAATTACGCATTAGAATGGAATCAATGAGAATAAATCAAAGAATCAAGTAGCTAGATTGTGCATAGAAGATAGATCCTAAGATTCAAGGTCTCGACTGTGACCTATTCTACCAGGCTTGTGAGCCAGTATGTTGTAACCTGATTGTTACTGGTCGGATGTAATCAAATTTCATGCAATAAAATATTCTGTTCTGCATTGCCTCCATCATATCTTTGTGTTTCCATTGTGTTTAATCTTGCTGACCGGTCCAAATTGATCTCTGTGAGGTCCCTCCTCACCAGTGACTGCATCAGATGTCCTATGGGGTCATATTGTGTCCTAAGGAGTCATATGTTGTTGTAACACACACACACAACACCACATGACCCCTAACGACACCATATGACCCCTTAGCACACCACATGACCCCTTGGGACTATATGATGTCCTAAGGGGTTATATGGTGTTGTAATACATGCGTGGCCCCATTAAGATCCCACATGACTCTTAATGACACCATATGACCCCTTATGAGAATATGATGTCCTAAGGGATCATATGGTGTCCTAAGGGGCCATATGCTTTTGTAACACACACATGACACCAGATGCCCCCTAATGACACCATATGACCCTTCAGCACACCACATGACCCATTAGGACCATATGATGTCCTAAGGGTTCCTATGGTGTCCTAAGGGGTCATATGGTGTTGTAACACATGTGTGGCCCCATTAGGACCTCACATGACCCCTAACGACACCATATGACTCCTTAGCACACTATATGACCCCTTAGGAGCATATGATGTCCTAAGGGGTCATATGGTGTCATTGGGGGTCATGTGGGGTCCTAATGGGGCCACACATGTGTTAGGACCCCACGTGACCCTTAAAGACACCATATGACCTCTTAGCACACCATATGACCCCTTAGTACCATATGATATCCTAAGGGGTCCTATGGTGTCCTAAGGGGTCATATGGTGTTCTAACACATGTGTGTCCCCATTAGGACCCCACATGGCCCCTAACGAACCATATGACCCCTTAGCACACCATATGATCCCTTAGGATTAAATGATGTCCTAAGGGGTCATATGGTGTTCTAAGGGGTCATATGGTGTTGTAGCACATGTGTGGCACCATTAGGACCCCACATGACCCCTAACAACACCATATGATCCCTTAGCACACCATATGATCCCTTAGAACCATATGATGTCCTAAGGGGTGGTATGGTGTCCTAAGAGGTCATATGGTGTTCTAACACATGTGTGGCCCCATTAGGACCCCACATGACCCCTAACAATACCATATGACCCCCCCCCTCTCTCTCTCCCTTCCCCGTATCTCTCCCTCCCTGCCTCCTCTATCTCTCTCCCTTTGCCATCCCTGCCTCTTTCTCTGTCTTGATGCATTCAAGGTAGGGAGATCCAATTAAGGACAACCCAACCTTGCATCCTAACACAAACACCATACAAAATATAACGGTAACCGGTAATACAACACCGTAAATAGCAGAAAGAGCAACCAGTAACATAACAAAACACATAACTAGTAAACAATACGAACAATGCTCATTACAGTATGAAGAATTACACATGCCACATGCTGGATCGTAGTCCAATATACAAATAATTCTTACAACACTATTACAAGATCCGCAGATCATCTACATATCAGATCGGCTTTCGGAAACAGTCTACCGACTCTACCCTAATCTGGACCTTAGCCTTTCGGCCTCAGTCTAGCGGATCAAAATCTCGCTGGATCTACATCTTCGCTCGATCTCTAAACTATTTCTTCTATCTTCTCAATTCTATCCTCTCAAACGATTCACAATCCTCTATTTATACCATACGCAAATAATAATAACTTAACCAAGTCGGCCCAAAGACCAACCGGTTCATGAAACGTGCAATGGTAACATGTCGGGTCAAATCACTAATAACAACTCCAAAATGCATAAAACATCATGCGGTCTTCTAGGAACATTAGACATGGCACAAGAAACATAAATCCATGATCTGCAAGTCACGAAGATCAACCATAACCCGATCCAACTTCACTCAACACACTGCCAGAATAACTGGTGAGAACATATCAACTGGGCCAATACAAGAATTGATAACTCACCGGGATTAAATCCAAAAGACATGGAACTCTAAAATGACAAAGATAATGAACACAAGGGAATAAACCCAAAACCACAACACTAAACTCTCAAACAAGAAGAAATGACATGCTCTCAAGCAATTCCACTAAAAACTGCTCAACTGGTAAGAACTAGACCGATGCTCCTGCATTACTCTGTCTCCGTGTCTCTCTCTCTCTCTTCCCCCTCTATCATGCTTCCTTTCCAATCATCTCTCTCTCTCTCTCTCTCTCTCTCTCTCTCCCTTCCTTTTCCTTCTCCCTTTCTTTACTCTAAGTAATGCATACGAGTTTTTAACATAAGAAGCACACATGAGTTATTGGAATTATGAACGTTGGTTCATTGGGGTATTTTAGGGACTAAGTACAAAAATAATTTAACTAAAAATAACCCGTACGCGTTTCTTTAACATAATTTTTTTGGTCAACGACCACATAAGAACTTTTGGAATTTGTTGAAGGCCCCACTATAACTGATTTTGCAATTCTGCGATAGTTTTATGTCAAAGTAAGTGAACATTTTGTTTTGTATCAGTTCAAATGATTAAATTGTTGTTCTAATTGGTTTGTTCAATTTTAAATAGTTTTGATTATTAAAAATAATGATAGCACACATTTTTATGGTGAGTTGATTATATAAGATTTTGTAACATATATGTGCAAAATGATTGTATTTAGAACAATTGTTATTTACAATGGGAAAGAACAAGAGAGGAACATCCAGACAATGAGAGGCTGAAAAGTAAAGGCAAAGGCAGTATATGAAGAGATTATGTGAACTAATAACAATGTGACAAGAAGGTATCTCATCTACAACATCTCAATTAGATTTATCAAATGAACCTAATGCAATTGAAGAAGAAATCACAATCAATAATGAAACAAATGATGAGCATGAACCAACTAAATTTGATTTACCAAATGAACCTAATGCAATTGAAGAAGCCGAGACCATGATCAATAATCAATCAAACAATGAACGTGCACCAAATCAATTTGATTTACCAAATGAACCTAATGCAATTGAAGAAGAGACCACAATGAATAATCAATCAAATGATGAGCATACACCAACTCAATTTGATGTGATGAATGTACCTAATGCACGTAATGCACCAATGTTAACACCTCCTAGAATTATTAGTAGGAAACCAAAGTATCTAATAGACATCGATGGGAATATTTTGAAGCCAATGCCCGATAAATTACATGAACGAACTTGTAGAAGAATGTTTAAACAATATGGCAAAACTATTTTGAAAGCCTAAATTAAGTTGCAAGATGACAATTAATTGTTGAAATGATTATAAATTTCAAATTTAGAGAGACAATGAAAATTCTTGGCTTAAGATCGTCCAAAAATAATATTGAAAGAACTATAATGAGAAATATATTTGATGCATATCAACAAATTGGTACAAAATCACGTACTAAAGAATTTAAGGTTAGTTGACGTGTTATTACATCAACCACAATGAGCAAGAAAATAAAAAAAGTTCATTTAATAAGAAAAACAAGTATGTCATTAAATATAAGTAGAACAACATTATGTAAAGCATTAGAGAGTTGGGAGAAAATAGAGGATCCTAACAATAATTCTCTTTGGGAATTCTTGGGTAGACTTCTCGGGTAGACTACCACACAAACACAAGCTTGTTGTTTATGCACTAAGAACATTAATTGAAAATTTTTGGTATGACAACACAAGTTTTTTGCCCAACCAAAGAGATGTTGTTAGAATACAATTTGGATCTAGAAATCATGAGCCACATTACAAACACTATTTGGATATGACTCAAACAAAATTATATGAAAGATTCCTTCAAAAGTTTCCTCAAATAAGAATTATCAAAGAATTTTTGAAATGGAAAAACCTTTTTATGTTAATATTAATCATGTAAGAACCACGTGTTGTTGTAGGATGCATATTGAATTTTCCAAGCCCTATGATATTTATCATCATATATGTTTTACTTTGCACACTAACGATGTTTTGCAGGAATGTAGTATACAAGTACCTCCCAAGTCACCAAGATTATTTATTTCAAGTGTGATGTGTAAAAGAGATGATGGTTGCGTTTATTATAAGATGATGTATTTGAAAGGTTCTTGTGCTACATGTGGTGGTTTTCAACATTTACCTAGATGTGTACATTTGGAGAGAGCACATGAAATTGGTAAGAAAATAGTTTCTTTTAGAAAATACAAGACAATCACATAGGTTAAAGATGGAAAAGAATTGAAGAGATACGAGTTAGTGAAAAACGATATATGTGTAGCTGTATTTATGAAAATGTTTCAAGAGAAAATAGTTTATGAGTACATAATGCATACACATAGAGCTTGGTGGTTACATGAGCAATTTAAGTTATGTAAGGACACATTTCCTCTTGGTACCATTGTCTCTATCATTGATTTTGCTGAGAATTATACACTACAACCTCAAAATGAAGTGCAATCTATGTATTACCATTCTATACAAGTTACTATTTTTGTACACATAGCATTCATGCATGCAGATGATAGCACAAAGGAGGATATAAAGGTTTTAAGAGAGTATCACTTCTACATAAGTGATGATCGTACTCATTCATCAGAATTTGTGCAAGGATGATTTAAAGTTTTTAGTCATAATTTAAGGGAAAGAAACATAAGATACAACCAACACATAATATGGTCAGATAATTTTACCTCACAATTCAAGAATGCAAGGTGTAAAGCAGAAAATCGCGGTCGAACCCTAGTTGTTCTCCCCTCTTCCAACTCCGAGGAGAGAGAAGGGAGGTTCGCTAGGATTCGATGGGTTTTCACTTAGGGGGAAGACTTTACATTCAAAAGAGGGGTTGAAACTCATAAGATTCAATCCCACATGATGTAAGATTGGATGCTAAATGAATTTCAAGGGTTAGGAAAGCAAGGCTACCCTCTTTTGTAAAGAATGTTGATTAAGGAAATTAAGCTAAGGATGCATAGAAAGTCATAAAGATTCGCTTATAAACTGAGTTCGGGTTATAGGATGAAGCTGCGGACCTGGAATTAGCAGTAAAATGTCGATACGGCGCTGTCCTGCAAATTTGAGCAAAAGTTGTCTGGACGATGGCGCCCGGCGCCACGGTCCTCCGAAAAATCCGCGAAACGAAGGGGGATCTGTTCGTCTCGGCACAAGGATTCCAGATCTTCAATCTCAGCCGTGTACCTGCAACCTACACACAGAAAAGCGAAGACAATTGGGGGGTTAGGGATTAGGGGTTTGCCTTTAGGTCAAACCCCGGTTTTGGAATTAACCAAGAAATGAGCAAGAGCTGTAAATGTAAATGACTGTAATGTAAAACAAGTACTAATACCTTGTTCTAAGGATGTTTGTATCCTTATGTGCAAAGGTTTAGATGTTGTATGTTGTAGTATGTATCATGTAATAAGTGATCTCCTCTTCAATAGTTGAATCCTTGACTTGAATGCAACACTTAGCCTTGAATGGAGACTTGGAATGATCAATTGCTTGAATGCTTGAATGCTTGAGTACTTGAGTATAGTTTCCACGCCTTTTTCCATCATATCGAATGAAAGAGGAAAATGTAGTTTATATACTTGTCATTTAGGGCTGATAGACTGATTTTCCCGACCTTAGGCCGACCAGGGAAGTATATTTCCAAATTGCAATAAAAAAGACCCGATATCACTTAAGAAACCGGGCCCAAAATAGGACCCAGGGACCAGGGCGCTGGGCACCCTTGTCCTGAGGGACCAGGGCGCTGGGCGCTCTGGTCCCACCTCCCGGGACATCAGGGTGCAAGGAGGTTCAGGCCAGGGTGCTTGAAAAATGCAGTTTTCAGTGTCGTGAGCAAGTTTTGGGGTCTCCATTCAGGTTGCGTGTTGCGTCGCCATCATGAAGACCGAAATGCAGTCAAAATTGCAAGTGTCGCAATTTTAGGACGCTACACAAGGATTTTCTATTAGTTGACTAGGATGCATGTGAAAAGTGGTGTACAACATTTTTGGAATTTCATTGAGGCTGGACATGGAAAGGGAGAGCATGATGGCATAGGAGCATGTGTAAAAATATCCCTAGCTATAGAAGAATTGAAGTATGAAGGTGGTGCTGAGTTGATAGATGCAGCAACAATTGTGCGATGGTGTAACTCTACGATGTGACCAGGTAATGAAGGTACGTCTATGGTTAATAGATATATTTTTTTGATCAGTGGATCTAACATTGAAAAGTATCAAGATTGTTGTACAGTTGTAGGATCGAGTGGCATGCACTCATTTAGAAGTTCAAATGCAAGCTCAGTAGTAATTTATACTAGACAGATTGCATGTTTTTGCTCTTCATGTATAATTTTTTTGTGGGAAGAATGTGAATCACAAGAGTGGGTTGACAAATGGTCATGTAAACAATTGGTTCCCATTGATGCATATCAAGTTCCCAAAGCACTACAATTGAACTAGATGCAAGCATCAATGGATTTCAACCATGTATCAAACCTAGTGGAACTAGGTGATTTTTTTAGTTAATATTTTTGCAGGAAGTTTTTGGCTCCTTTTGTTACATCTCACATTGTTTTTGGTATTAATTATCATTCTATAAATGTAGGTCATGTGTACACAGTTGTTGCAGAAGAGAAGAATGAAGAAGGAACATATTACTTTTTGTCTCGTTGTATTGAGCCTAAAAAAAATTGATAACCACAATCATTGACGGAGAGGGTATTAAGTACCCAATAGGATCTATTGTCATGATAGGGACATGGCTTATAAAATCCCCTATCAAGAATTTTGATGTTTGGTTGTTCGAGAACTTTGAAACATAGACATAATCTTCATTTCTCCAACCTTCTTGTTGCAACAAATATTCAATTGATTAAGTATCATGGTAGACCTCATAGCAACAATTTATGGAAAGTTGGTGAATCTGACCATTAGGCAATACTTGACACAATAAGGGTTAGAGCCGATCCAACAGGGTCACTTGATTGATTTTGGGTCTTCTACAAGTTTTCAGGGTGTTGGAGCATTACAATGATTCTACGATTCATGGTAGAATGATTTTGAGAATTTTGTTTATATCATTGGTGAATTGTTCTATATTCATTTTTTGTATATATAAATGCCCATGAGCTGATTTGTGCATATTTAGAGGCTAAATTTTGTATATTTCAAATGACCATGACCTAATTTGTGCATATTTAGATGCCAAATTTTGTATATTTAAACGACCATGAATTGAATTGTGCATATTTAAATGCCAAATTATATATATAAACGACCATGAGGTGATTTGTAAATATTTTTTTTTGTATATTTAAATAAACATGAGTCAATTTGTCCATATTTAGAGGCAATTTTTTGTATATGCAATTTTTGTACTTTTGATTATAAATGCATAAATAGAATTTTGTGATGCAATTTTGCATTTATGATTATACTTGAAATTTTGTATGATTATTTATGAGTACATGTCCTAATTTTGTTTTCACACCAATTGAAAAGATGCTACCCTATGAAAATGGCTATGAGTCTTCAAAATATGAGATAGGTCATTGTAGATGGGTCTCACATGACCCTATAGCTTCAAGAAGGTCATTTGTATATTTCTTAGATATGAAGAAACAACCTGTCAAAGTTTGACAATTTTTTGGACTTAGGGCACTTGAGAGATGGCACTGATAGGGTATGGCTCTAGACGTTCCAACGAGTTGGGATGCACAACAGGAGCGTGCCTACCATAAAAATACCCACCTAGACATGCTCATTCTAGTAGTTCATGCCAATGACAAACGAAATGAAAGTTAGCCTATCTTGCAACCTTGCATTGCACACATATGATGGTTTTCACACCAACTGAAAAATGCTACCTTGTGAAAATGGCTACAAGTCTTCAAAATATGAGATAGGTCATTGTAGATGGTCCTCACATGACCCTATAGCTTCAAAAAAGTCATTGTATATGTCCTGGATCCCAAGAAACAACCCATCAAAGTATGACAATTTTTTGGACTTAGGGCACTTGAGAGATGGCGTCAGTAAGGTATGGCTCTAGATGTTCTGACGAGTTAGGATGCACAATAGGAACATACCTACCATAGACATGCCCACCCAAATGTTCTCATGCTCTAGTTCATGCCAATGGCGAATGAAATGAAAGTTAGCCTATCTTGCAACCTTGCATTGAATGCATCTAACGATTTTTGCACCAACTGAAAAAATGCTTGTCAGTCCCAATCGGTGCTGAGAGGGGAGGGGTGAATCCACACTTTACCAGTTTTACAAAATTAAAACCTTTTAATTCAAGACTGGACTAACTTAATATTCATCAATATAAACAATTATTGCAGAAGAACATGCATGCATGAAAAGATACACAGTAACACCAAGATTTATCTCGTGGAAACCCAAATGGGAGAAAACCATGGTGTGAGTAGAAACTCACAAAATTTGCACTCTTTTGGAGTATGCCTGGTGACGAGCCATCCATGTTAAGAGATTACAAAGACACTGTTAGGTGCCACCCGATTAAGGGATTTTATTTAAGGCCTGTTAGTGCCTTTACCCTGTTAGAGGTAGCCTTTTTAAAGGTCGTAGGATCATCAATTAAGATGACACCCGGTTAAGGGATTTTACAAAGGGACCTTTTGAAGTCCACCCAGTTAAAGGAATTTGAGTTGCAATGGTTAGAAAGTAACAAGAATTTGATCTGCTAGAATAGCTACTGATAGCTTGATCAGATCACAATGAAAATCATACTTTGTCTCCACTGGTTGTGTCTGCTTTGCACTACACTGGTTCTCTGCTCATATCCTCGGCTCTGCACTCTGCTAGTCTACTTCACACACACTTTTCTTTGCTAAATCATTTATCACTTCCTCACTCTTCACTCTGCACTTCAGATCACCTCTCACAGGATTTGCACTTTGCAAATTTTATGATCAAAAAATATTTTGAATGAACTCAAAATTCTTTATACATTCTCTGTTGTCACCTTCAGGTGTTTCCTTAATCAATGCAATCACAAATTTCGGTAGATTTAAAATTCAAATCTTCCCGCTCTTTCTTTGCACGTCCTACAACAATTCCACTGACTACTCAACCAATTCTACCACTACATCCCCCCAAAATAGTGACTTCTAGGTCACATTTAGTCTTTTGAATGCGAACCAAAAAATCCGAAAGTAATCATGGCTTAACTGCATGATAAGTGAAGTTGACTTCACCAACCTTTAGTTGGGCATTATTACAAACTCACCAACTCACCTTTTTCCATCTCAACTATGTAACCGATCAGTGCTCTAAGATTTATGGTGCTCACCTATCTTCCTTCTGCTTCATCGGTGTACCGGTACCACGCTCTTCATTATCGGTTCATCCTTTGATGTCAGTTTGCAGTGATTCCATCAAGCCTCTTCTCCTATTGGCCAATGAGTTTCTGGTTTGCATACAACCTCAAGCCTTCTTGCCTAAGTCACCTTTTGTGACTTCATCATCATCAAAATGACCAACTTGAAGATCTGACCTCAACACCAATCTTCTTGAGTGACAAACCGGTTAGATTAGTCTGTCTTCCCTTGAGCTAATTGAACCTTGATCATTTGTCTCTTATGCTGCTTCCATGTTGTTTACAAGTCATCACCTTTGCTACTGAGATACACCACTCCACCGGTACCACTCCATTGGTCAGTGCTAGACATCAATGACAAATCTCAGCTACTATACCAGTTCTCTGGATTAACCAATTTTGTCAATGCCAACAATGCTACCCTGTGAAAATGGCTCAGAGTCTTCAAAATTTGAGATAGGTCATTGTAGATGGGCCTCACATGACCCTATAGCTTGTATTCCAAGAAACAACCCGTCAAAGTTTGACATTTTTTTGGACTTAGGGCACTTTAGAGATAACACCGGTAGGGTATGGCTCTGGACATTCTGATGAGTTGGGATGCACAATAGGAGAATGCCTACCATAAACCAACCCACCCAGACGTTCTTGTGCCGGTAGTACATGCCAAAGATGAATGGAATGAAAGTTAGCCTATCTTGCAACCTTACATTGCATGCATCTGATGATTTTTGCACCAACTAAAAAAATGCTACCTTATGAAAATGGTTCTGAGTCTTCAAAATATGAGATAGGTCATTGTATATGGGTCTCATGTGACCTTATAGCTTCAAACAGATCATTTGTATGTGTCCTGGATTCTAAGAAATAGTCCATCAAAGTTTGACAATTTTTTGGACTTAGGGCACTTGAGAGATGGCGCTGGTAGGTTATGGCCCTGGATGTTCCAATGAGTTGGGATGCATAATAGGAGAATTCCTACCATAAACCTACCCACCCAGATGCACTCGTGCTAGTATTTCATTCCCACGATGAATGAAATGAAAGTTATCCTATCTTGCAACCTTGCATTGCATGCATTTGATGGTTTTCACACCAACTGAAAAAATGCCACCCTATAAAAATGGCTTCGAGTCTTCAAAATATGAGATAGGTCATTGTATATGGGCCTCACATGACCAAATAATTCATATGTGTCTTGGATTCCAATAAACATTCTATCAAAGTTTGACAATATTTTGGACTTAGGGCACTTGAGAGATGGCGTCGGTAGGGCATGGCTCTAGATGTTTCGAGAAGTTGGGATGCACAACAGGAGAATGCCTACCATAAACCTACCCACTTGGATGTGCTCGTGCTCATATTTCATGCCCATGACAAATGGAATGAAAGTTAGCCTATCTTGCAACCTTGCATTGCATGCATCTGAAGATTTTTGCACCATTTGAAAATGCTACCCTATGAAAATGGCTCCGAGTCTTCAAAATTTGAGATAGGTCATTGTAGATGGGCCTCACATGACCCTATAGCTTCAAATAGATAATTCATATGTGTCCTGGATTCCAAGAAATAGTCCGTCAAAGTTTGATAATTTTTTGGACTTAGGGCACTTGAGAGATGGCGTCGGTAGGGTATGGCTCTAGACGTTTCAACGAGTTGGGAAGAAAAATAGGAGCATGACTACTGTATGCCTGAAATAGTGTTAGTGATCAATTAAGAGAAAAACAAACAAACACACCAATGCAACATTATATGAGAAGATATTAACAAAGAAATGAAAGAAAGCTTTAAATAGTGAGTTTGGCTTTTTGATCACCCAATTAAGGGGAGAGTATATACCTATCACTTTTGAATCACGAAATACAAGCTTGTTCTTTTTAGTCTCTCATTGCAAATGGTGATCTAATCGCTATTCAGAGATGTTGCTCCAACAAACATGGTGTTTTTTTTAATCCAACATAGAAATTGTTTTGACTTTGAAAGCAAACTTGGTCAACAAAATGAAATCGCGTAACAAAATGTCAATGTGGCTTGTTTGTTTTATCCTTGCAAAATAAGGTGACTTGTTCTTTTTACCCCTTTGCAAAATTGAAAGTTTTTTTGGTTCTTTTTAATAGCCCAAAAGAAGTGTGAACTATTCTTGCAAAAATATAAGTTTGATTTGTTGTTCTTATTACCCTTTTGCAAAAGAAAATGAAGTTTATTTTAAAGCACCAAATGAAAATGGTGTTGGCTTTAGGGAGCACCAAAGAAAATTGATATTCTTTTTAACAATTTTGCAAAATGAAAATGAGTTCTTTTTATCTTTTTTGTTATAAAAACAAAAATTTTAACAAAAAGAAATAAAAAAACTAATCTAAATCCTCGATCACTTGCAAAAACAAACGTTAAATCTTGTAAAAACCTGTTCAAAAAGGTTAGTTGATATGGTGGGCTCACAAGCCTAATTTTTGGATCTGTGTTACAAATTTCTCTATTCTCTGCTGCAAGTGCACCAAAACAGAAGACGTATGCACTATAGGAAATATCATAAATGCTATATAAAATATCAGATACACTAAAATAGAAGTCAGATGTGCTATCTAATGTGTCAAAAGCACTAAAACAAGTGTCAGATGTGCTAGAGATAAAAACAAATGCTCCAGAAAATGAATCAAATGCACCAGTAGAGAATTCAAATGCGCTAAATCTTTTGTGTTTCTGGGCTGCGTGAAACCTGCAGAATTTTTTTGTTAAAAAGTGGGTTGCCCCACAGTGGGTGCCAAAAATGAATGCCTGAAATGGTGTTAGTGATCAGTTAAGAGAAAAACAAACAAGACGACCAATAAAACATTATATGAGAAGATCTTAACAAAGAAAAACAAGTTCTAATGAGCATTCTTTCCAAATCATTCTATTGTTCTCTATCTCCAAGGATTCTTTCAGTCAATGGTTTCTCTCAGATCATTGAGCCTTTAGAATGACAACTCCAAGAACGAGTGATATGGGATGAAAATGATCTATATGCAATGCATTTTAGATCTACATGAATTAACAAAGCTTGCTAAGATATGATATTATTGTATGATGAAGATGGTGATATGATAAAGAAATTAAAAAGCTATGCTAACATGATTCACGATTAAAATGCTCTGTTAATATGCTCCTAAATGATTAAAATTCTATTATCAAAGAGAGGCTAATATGCTTGATGAAATGAGACTATAATTTAGATGCATAAAGACTTGGATGTATGAATAATGAAGGAAATGAAGCCTATTTATAGAAGAAATGGGCAATTGGATGGTTAAGATTGAGTAATCTTAATAAGGGTTAGGATTGAAGGATACTCAATCCTTGTGAGATTTTCAACCCAATCCCATGTTGACAAGTGTCATCATAGGAGGCTTGAGAGGAGATGTAAGAGGCAACAAATACTTGAGAAGACATGGTGGTTACCTTAGGAGGTAAGGTTAGGGTTAACTTAGTGGATAAAGCTTTTACCCAAAGGATAAACTCTTGTGCAAGGGTTAATAGGATAACTAGGGTCAAAGAAATGAGTGCTTGAAGAGACCCATCGGTTAGATAAGGGTTAAATTAGAGAGAAAGTCTCTAGCCAAGGGTTGAGGTTGAGTTAAACATTAATGGTTATTGAAGACTTTGGAGGTTAGCTTGTTGTAGACATAAAGCCTTTAATGGTTTATGAAGACTTTGAGGGTTTTTGAGAAGTGACCTTCTCTTAAGGAATGTGCAAATTCTTAAGGGGGGGATTAGGCTTAATTAGGACGGTTTAGAAGAATCTAGAAGAATCTAGAAGATATTTAGTCATTCAAGTGGATTTGTTAGGACAATGCAAGTGGGAGGATATTTTTGGATTTAATTTGAAATAAAATGATTTATTTCAAAAAGTGGTTACAACTTGCATGGGAAGGATATTTCAATAAATATTGATTTATTTAAATGGGAGAGAGATTTTAATTAAATGTAAATTTAATTAAATAGAAATGGGATTTAATTAAATAAAAATGATTTATTTAATTTAAGGTTAGAATGTGGTCAGTCAAATAAATTGAATAATTTATTTAATCAATAGAAGAATGTGGGGGGGGGGGATTAATTAAATATGATTTAATTAATAAAGGAATTGATTTAATGGATTAAATAAACATTAAATATTTATTTAATGAGATGGCCAGATTTATACATCTACACATACCATAAAATTACCCACCTAGATGAACTCATGCTGGTAGTTCATGCCCACGACGAACGAAATGAAAGTTAGCCTATCCTGCAACCTTGCATTGCATGCATCTAACGGTTTTCACACCAACTGAAAAATGCTACCCTGTGAAAATGGCTTTGAGTCTTCAAAATTTGAGATAGGCCATTGTAGATGGGCCTCACATGACCCTATAACTTCAAACAGATCATTTGTATGTGTCCTGGATTCCGAGAAATAGTCTGTCAAAGTTTGACAATTTTTTAGACTTAGCACACTTGAGAGATAGCACTGGTAGGGTAGGGCTCTAGACGGTTCAACAAGTTGGGATGCACAAAAAAAGCATGCCTACCATAAACCTACCCACACATACATTCTCGTGCTAGCCCATGATGAATGGAATGAAAGTTAGCCTATCTAGCAACCTTGCATTGCATGCATCTGATGGTATTCGTATAATTTTTAAAGAAATTGCAATATCTCCTAAAGTATTGGGTGAAAATTGATGAAACCAACTGAAAATGAAACTAGATTCACATATCTAACATTTCCAATAGGTATTAGGCCTTCATTTGATCCATACAATCCACATGACGTGAAAGAGTAGAAATATTACAGGAAAATACATAGAAATAGTCTCCAAATTGACAACAAATGAGCAACTTTTACATCTTTTATCCAAATGAACCCAAAATTTCACAAATGACTCCAAATGATCATTAATGGTCCTAAATGACCTTATTTAGATGAAACAACATAAAACAAGACAAAAAACCAAATTCGACCATTGTAAGCATGAGGGTGCTCCCGCACCACTCACATTGAGAGATATAAAGGAAAGTAATCAAAAGAATCCAATGATCATTACCATGGATCAAATGTGATCATAACTATTAATAATTCCCAATGAATAAGATGATTCCTAACACAAGGTAGGGATCAACATCCTGTAAACCTTGATGACATGGCCCCAATATAGGGTAAGAGCTTGGATCTGTAAACTTTGAGGGAGCCTATTGTATTTGGTCTCTAAGCGGTTTTGTAGTGCCCCACCCTAATTCATCTCTTCTTTTGGTGTTATGATAGACCTAGTTAGACTTATTGGTGGTATTTTGATCGATACTTATGATTTTATTTATGTTTTTAATGCTTATTGATGATGTTAGACACTTCATAGGACATATGGTACTTGATGATTTATATGGATGATTGATACATTTTTAGAATATATTGATGATGGATCTATATTTGATGGCTTATATGTGATCATTATTCATGATGGACCATATTGCTTATGGGATTCTGATGATAGTTTGGTCATGCTAACCCTATTTTATGATCATGATGATTGATTGGATGCTATGGTAAATGTGATTGTCTTCTAGTGCATTTGTGATTAGAGACACTGCCATACCACTCATTGTGAGCATGAAATGATGTTGTGATTCTCTATCACTCGCCTGATCATTTATGGTGTATATGTATCACATATATATTATATTGTGTTTAGTGGTGGATGCAAGATTGTAGGTACCAAACATAGACTCCACCCGGTCTCACAGGTCTGAGCGTGTCCTATCCCAATGGCAAGTTGTTGGAGATGGCATGTGTTTCCCTCTTATACTCTAGGCTTAGTTGTTCACCTTGTCAGTTGTGTTGTGGCCTAAGTTTGTGGTTAGATTCTTGTGTCGGTTTTTGACCCTATGTCAATTTGCTTGAGGTGTTGTGAACATGTGGTCATTAGTTAATTAATAATGGATTAATATAATTTATTAATGTTTAAGTTAATTTATCTTGTAGCATGGCTATTTATTTATTTGGTTGTAGCATGACTATTTATTTATTTGGTTAATTTATTGTTTAAATGATTATTTGTTTTTGATTACAAGAAAAACAAGTTTTGAAGAGATCCCAAAACCCTTTACAAAAGATCCTTAAAAGATAATAGCATTAAGAAACATGAAAAGACATACTGCCAATAAATCAGCACAGTTCTGGGAAAAAATCGGCATAAAAGCCCAACAAAACCAGCAACATCCAACCAAAATAGAAAAAAGACAAAAGACAAATTACTTAATGTTTTTTAGGGCATTAGCCAAATTTCCGCTAATCCCTTGCAAATATTTAATATTATCCCTAAGCTTAGGGATATCCTTGGAAGAGGCCACTACAACTTTTTTCATGCTCGTCCTTGTTGTTTTTGCCACACCACCAAGAGCACTTTCCACTGTCCCTGCCTCAATAGAATCCTCATCAATATCTAGGTCCACAACAACTTTGGAGGTGCTGGAGCCATCAAGGAACTTGGTAATTTCCTCTAAATTCTTAGTCACAGAAGTAAGGATATTCAGAATCATTACCAGAAAGTTTTTCATACCTGTTTTTCCTTCCTCTAGTTTACTAATCTGAGCTTCTAGCTTATCCACTTTTTCCTCCATATCCTTTTTCCACTGCTCCTGGTTCATTTCAGCTTTCTTTCCTTTCTCTTCCTGTTCCTTATCAATTATTTCCAGATTCTTGATTCCTTCATAAACCCACCTGTCAAAACCCATTCGAGCCTCAGACTGGCTTTTAAGTTTATCCAGAACCATCTCCTCTCCAGCTTTATCTTGATCCCTTCTCAAATTCTCCTTGTCCTTCTCCTGCTCCATTTCCATTTCCCTTTCCTCATTAATCTTATTGTCCTGCTCCTCCATTGGCTGGTTGTTAACATTACCTATACTCACACTATGGGTAGGACTATTCTAATCAGAAACCGCCTTAGCTCCTCCTTCCTCTTCCCCCACTTCCTCTTCTTTCCAGCTCTCCTCTCCTTCAGACTCATCGGTCTCCATCTCCCTTCCATCTTTTCCAATGTCCTCTGAATCAATCTCCGTATCCTTTTGATTACCCTTGTCCTCTTGAATTTTCTCCACAGTGGCTTTTTTTCCCTTTTTCCTCTGTGTCAACTCATCCTTGCTAGGCCCACCTTCCTCCATCTTCCTCTTTTCTTTCCCTGGTGACACTAACAATCTCTTGTTTTCCTGGATAGCCAGAATCTTGCAATGCTCATAAATGAGCAAAATAAGGCCGCAATGAAGCACAGACGAAAAAGGGTTCTTGCTATGCTTATTCAGAGACTGCGACAGAGACTTAAAGAGGTAATAAGGTAGATAAATCCTCTTCTCATGTCTAAAATGATTTAAAAGCACAAAATGGTATGTGTGGACCCTGGTAAAATGACCCTCCACAATAATATATTTCATAATTGTATTAAGCATACAACGCCAATTTTTCTTAATATTGGAAGCATCATAATATCCCCCCGTGGCTTTTCCTAGTTTCGCTCTCTCCTTCTCTTTACGTGGAAAAATCTTAAATACATTTTTAGACACTTTCAGGGCTCTAAAGAAGTTAACACCAGAATGGGGCATAACTGTAACCATCACAATGAGGTCCGCATCCATCTTAAACCTAACACCATGAATTTTGAAGGAGCCATTAATCAGTTTTTAGTAACTTTGGTGACCACTAGGTTAACTCTGCCTTTATCATAGTCGACCAAATTTTCCATGAAATTCATCATGAATCCTTTCTCCATCTTTGTCCAAACCTTAGGCATCTCCTGCCATCTAGAAATATTATCAGGTTCCTCTCTTCTTAGATCCCCCCCATTTTAGATTTCGTTTTACAATTTTACTTCTTCTGCAACTTTAGAGCTTTCTTCCAAATGACACTCGATTTTTTGAAAATGCATACCCACAAAGTGTGCGAAAAATTAATATTCTTGATTAGGACTCTGCCCTTCTGACGTGTCATCATCACCTTTCTAAAAATTTGAAGATTATTCATTAAAACTTTCATGATTAATCGTGCGATCCATCTTTCCCCATAAATCTGTCCTTTCTGATGAGTTCTTTAATATTAAAATCAATATTAACTTCCCCATTCCATATACTTTGTACTTCAGAAATTACGCCAAGGTTTTCTAGACCATCCGCTACAACATTTTTTTCTCTGAAGGCATGTTCAATGATAATAGATTTAAAGCTAGAAATAATTTCTCTAGCTTTAAAAATAATATTTTCTATAGTCCACGAAGGCTCAATTTCTCCCTTAAGGCATTTAATAATGTTAAGTGAGTCTCCCTCCAACCATAGATTATCATGATTAAGATTTTTAGATATAATCGAAGTATTCAAAGCTGCCAAGGCTTCAACATAATGACTAGTTTGGTTACCCAAAGGGCCAACAACAACCACAAGGCAACTTCTAGCAAAATTCCTGACAATGCTCCCATAACCAGCTTTCCCCGAGTTCCCCTTAGAAGCCCCATTAAAGTTGGCCTTAATCCATCCCTGAGAAGGAAAGCACTAGACAAGACCATCCCTACCCTTAGCCTTACTGATTTTGTTATTGGAGAGGTTCCATCTTTCATTAAAGTCTTCTTTAGCAGCTAAACCATTATCAGTTCCATTTAAACATTCAAAGATCCCTCTATAGATTTTATCCACCACCACTTCAGGGTTCACACTTTTATCCCTAAAAATCTTGTTGTTGTGCTCCTTCCAGATGTTCCATATGACATTAGGGAGAGTAAGTTTCTAAACCTCAACATTCTTAGAATTGGAACTAGGGCAATACCATTGCTGCCAAAACTCTTCCAGAGAGTTTGGGAAAACCCAGCTCAACTTCCACCTACTAAAAATATATTCCAGATTTCCTAACTGAAAATACACTGGTAGAGGATATGACAAGCAGACTCCTCCTCCCTGCAGCAAAGAGAACACCTGTTAGGAAAAACCAAATCCACGCTTATGGAGATTATCAAGAGTTAGCACCTTATTTTGGATAAAAATCCAAAAGAAGATATTAATTTTGGGCGTCAATTTCTTTATCCACACTTTAGCCCACAAAGGGATCTCTTCCAGAACTTTGTTGTGGATAGACACCACTGAAGACACAAAATATTTCCCATCCAAAATTTTCCCTCCAAATCAAACAATCCTTAGAATTGTCCATAAAATTTTTAGAAGAAAGAGAAATCTCTAAAAAATTTAATCCCGGACAAAGCTGGCTAAACTCAATCCACTTCCCATTTCTCTGATAGTCTCTAACAAAGAATTCATACCTACTTTTGAACTAGTCTTTCCATTCCTTAAGGATGGGGATATCCTCCAACGGTTTATCCATAAGCCATATGTCCTCCCAGAATCTAATAATTCTCCCATTCCCCAATTTCCACTTTCTTCCAGTTGCTGCCCAAGCTTTAGCCATTTGAACTGCATTCCAAATTGCAAATCCTTCCACAAAAAAAGAATTTTCCATAAATTATTCCTTAGATGGTTGCATGTAAAGGTATTTATTTTTCCAAATTAAATTCCATTCTCTTTCCTCCCCTTTCATTCTCCAAATTTGTCTAGCTAACAAGGCATTATTCATAGTTATAATGTTCCTTAACTCCAATCCCCCAAAAGCCTTAGGAGTACAAATATTATTCCATGCAATAAGGGGGATTCTATTTTTATCTTCCACTCCCGACCATAAGAATTTTTTTTGAATTCTTTCAATTCCTCCGCAAACTTTCTGGGGATTTTGAACAGACTAAGGGCATAGATAGACAAATTTTGAAGGGTATCTTTAAGAAACGTCACCTTACCCGCTTGGCTAAGGAGGGCTTCTTTCCATCCAGCCAGTTTGGAATTGAATCTATCAACCAGCTTCATCCAGAAATTCTCTGAAGGCTTTAAGCATAGAGGAAGACCCAGATAGGTTGAAGGAAAATCAACAATTTTGCATCCAAGGATTCTTTCCATCCTTCTTTGTCTATCCACAAGGGTATTGATGAAGAAAAAAGAACTCTCATCCCAATTTATTTTTTGACCAAAAGCAACTTCATAGGAATCTATAACACTCTTCATGTTTCTCACTTCCCTAATGGTAGCTTCTCCCATAGTGATCGAATCATCAACAAACTGTTCATGAGTATAGGTTATGTTGGAAGATGAAGGTTTAAGGCCTTTGAGTTTCCCTTCTTCCACATTTCTCATAATAAATCTACCCAAAATTTTAGCCAGAATAGTAAACAAGATAGAAGAGATGGGATCCCCCTATCTTAGGCCTCTAGAACTTTTGAAGAAACTAGAAGGGGATCCATTAATAATAACTGTAGAGGTAGAAGTTCTAGTCAACTGAGAACAGAGCTGAATCACCTTTTCCCCAAACCCAAAAGCTTTCATTATTATGAAAAGGAATTGCCAATTCACTCTGTCATAGGCCTTAGACATGTCCAACTTAAGAAAAAAGCCCTATTTTTTAGTAGTAGTTAAAGAATGAATATTCTCATGAATAGAAATGATAGAATCCAGAGTCTGTCTACCAGGGACAAAACTGTTTTGCTGAGCCGAAATAATGCGGGGGAGAATATCCAACATTATAGAAGTAAGAACCTTAGACATAATCTTGTAAACATAATTACAAAGACTGATATGTTTGAACTTATTGAGAGAGTCAGCTCCAGAGATCTTAGGAATAAGAACAATAAATGTAGCATTGAGTTCTTTTAGAAGCCGCCTTGAACCAAAGAATTCTTTAACTCCATTACAAATATCAATCTCCACGATATACCAAAAGTTTTGGAAAAAGAACATAGGGAATCCATCCGGACCAGGAGACTTATCTCCGTAGAAGGAAAACATAGCCTTTTTGATTTCCTAATTCGAAGGGATCTGAGAGATATTTTTGTTGTCATCCTCGTTTAAAATGGGAGGGATAGCTTGAGCAAGAAGGTCTTGATTTCTGATATCCAGAAAATCCACCCCTCCTAACAGATTGCTAAAAAAATCCATAGCTTCCTTTCTTATTTCATTTTCATTCGATAAAATCCCCCTATTGCAGGATAACCCAGAAATCCTGTTGGCCGCCCTATGTTTAAGAGAAGTCACGTGGAAAAACCGGGTGTTTTTATCACCTTCCTTCAAATACAAAGCTCTTGATCTTTGTCTCCAAAAAGTTTCTTCATTAGAGATAATTTCATGGTATTTAGATAGCAACCCATTTTCAACATTTCTCAAATCCTCATAAAGCCCTTCCTCTTGGATTTTATCTTGAACTTCTTTAATATCAGTCTTAATTTGAGCTTTACTTTTAAAGATATCTCCAAAAGTCTCTTTGATCCAGATTTTAACTTTGGCTTTTATGATATTAAGATTTTTGGCAACTCTGAATAAGGTCATTCCCTCAATCTCTGAATTCCACCATTCAACAACACAGACTTCCAAAGACGGGTGGGATAACCAAGCTTTTTCAAATCTAAAAGGAAAATTTCACTTTGCAGAAGTTGAATTGGCAGTGAAAGAAATAGGGTAATGATAAGAACCAATCTTAATGATTGACGCCAAAGAACAATTATACTTAGAAAGCCAATCAAGAGAAATAAGGGATCTATCCAACCTTACTTGAATAAGATCAGAACCAGTTCTTCGATTGTTCCAAGTGTAATTAATCCCTTGGAGATCCACACCCATCAAAGCTTGATAATTAATAAAATTCATAAGATCTTGTCATCCCTCCAGCTGCAAAGGGAGACCTCCCATCTTTTCATCCTCTTTTAAAGGGGTATTGAAATCTCCCATAATCATCCAACTTTTATCCGCAAAACTTAGTCTATCTTTAGCTAGGCTCCTCCAAAATTTAGTTCTTCTAGCTTTAGAATTAGGAGCATAGACATTAGTGATAACCCAGACAAAGTTATCCTTAATGTTCTCAAGCAAGACCGAGGTCCTATTGACCCCTAAAGCAATTTCCTTACCTATAATAGTATTCTGGTTTCAAAAGATAGTTGTACCTCCAGAGGCACCCTCTAAACTTGTTCCAATTACCCCATTGCTTTTGAATATTCTAATCCTTTCCACTTTATCCTTACACATCTTAGTTTCTTGAATAAGGACTACATCCAGTTTATGATCTCTTACAATATTACGCAACACATCTTGCTTATGGGGGGCATTCAACCCTCTAATATTCCATGAAATTATCTTCATACTTTAACTGGGGATAAGGCTGACTCAATGGAGCTTTGTGTTCCACCAGCACAGTTCTTCCAACTTTCTTGTTCCCTCTGATTCTTTAAAGAGGGTCTCCCCTGCTTTTTGTTGTGACTTCCAACATCTGCCACATTCTTATTCTTGCTTCTGGTTGAAATACCTCCATTGGGTCCTCCATTATTTGACTTGCCTTCTTTAATACTGAAAATCCTAAGATTTCCCTCAAGAGCCACTGTTTCCAAAATTTTAGGAGGAGTTTTGCATTGGGAGTTCAGGATCATATTTCCAGTCTGCTTAGGACTTCCATTGGTTAATTACAACAAAGGCTCAGTATCCAAAATATTACAGTCGTGCGCTTCATTAAAGTCTTCCTCATTTTCTTTATTATTAGATGAAGCAGAAGCATCATCATAGGAACTCTCATCAGCTTTACCTTGGATGATAGGACCAACCTTCTGATCCTCTGATTCAGATTTTTGAGCCTTTTCTTCTTTCCCATGCTCTTCCTCCTTGTTACTTTCTTTTTGACTGTTAGAGAAGGCACAAACTGATTTTTCATTGTTACTATTCACACCCTTCTTTTCCTCGTTTTCCATCTCGGTCACTTCCTTCTTAGGGACAACCTCTGAAGGTGGATCATTATTTATTGTTGAGATTTATATTTATTTTATTGAGTTTAATTTATTGATTTAATTCTTTATTTATTATTTATTGTTTAATGTTTTATTTATGGTTTGATTTTATTATTTATTATTTGGCTTTGATTTCATATTCAATTATTAGTTTCTTTCTATATAAGCTTTTGTTTCTTTATTTATTATTGAGATTTGATTTATTATTATCCCATTCATGTTTATATTACTATTTTATTAGTAATTATATAACTTGTTATAATATAAATTTGCCTAGCCTCCTTTTTGATTGGTTGTTTTCTGCAAGGGTAAGTAAAAAATATATTTTTATATCACCTACCTCGTATTCATGCATGGTAGGTATAATATATAGTTTTATGGAATTTTCCGATTGGCCGGTGGATTTCTATAGTTTGAGTTTATTTTTTCTATTTAATAGGTTTTTCTATGCATTGTCGTGGTTGGCATCTCTGCAAAATTTTGGATTTGAAAGCTTGGGATTTTTGTTGAGCTTGAATTTGGATTGCTGGATTTTTGGATTGAAGATTGGGATTGGAGTTGCTGGATTGGTTTATCTTCATCAGTGTTCTTGCCTTAGATTGTGATTTCCAGGTTGGACCTTTGCTTCTCTCTGCAATTTTTTTTTTAAAAGATTGTCTTCTATGTGTTTGTGGAAAGATTGTTTGGGGAATGGAATTTGATGTTTAATGATTTCCTTTTTGGTTTTTGGGAGAAATTTATAAGTATTGATAAAGTATTATGAATATAGTGAAATCTAGGAATGGAGTGTTGTCGGGAATGCATAACATGCACTTTTCTCCTTTGAATGTGTGATTTACTCTTTCCTGAGATTTTGTGGATTTTATCCAAACTTCGGGATTGATATTTGTATCCTCATATATTTTTCTGCATTACCTTGTGTCCTGAGTGCATTTGCAAGTTTGGTTTTTTTGTGGCATTTCCAGGAGTTGTTTCTGGATGTTTTGTGAATGAATTTGTCATAGCCTATCCCGTAGATGGCTTGTGTATTGTATGGGAATTACAATTCTTTAGAAATGTTGTATTGAACCTATCTTTTCATTTTTGTATTTCCCTAAGTTGCTATGCGAATTTGGTGAAGATCTATGCTCTTTTGAGTGTGGTTGTGGCTAGAGATTGATGATGAATCTTCTTGGCTATGATCATAATATTTCATCCAAGTGTTTTATTTGTGTTATTTTTTCCTCCCACACCTTTTGGAAGCTTTACCTATTCATTTTGTGATCCTATGTTGAAAACTAGGCATTTTTCGTCACCTATTTTCTCCATTTTTTATTCATTTTTGCTCTCAGAACTCAAAACACTAAAGGATGACCCCAAAATGCCAAATTATGGCACCAAAACACTAAAGAATGACCCCAAAATTATAGAGAATGTCATGGGAATGCTAAACTATCTCTCAGGGAATGCCAGTTTGGGTTTTGGTTGCACTATTCTGCCACGAGTTGCCAGTTTTGATGATTTTGCCTAGTTTGGTCTCTTTCCAGATTTTGTGTATTTACCAGAGGATTTTTATGTTTGAATTGAGCTCCTCAGTGGTGTGTATGATTTCATCTTGATCATTTCATGTTGATTTTGTGCTCCGATAAGAGGATTTGTGCCTTACCGTTGAGGGGTTTGGATATATGTTGGTTTTCTCCAGCGAGAGGGAGAATGACTCGTTGTTGAGGAACGATTATCAGAGATCCAGTGGGATGTTTATTGCCTCATTGTTGAGGATTGGAATTGTTGGACATTGTTGCTGCTAGGACATGTTGTTGTCATTGATGTCAACATATTCCTATGATTTATTAAGTGGTTGCAGATTGATTTATTGGGATCATGGTTTGTTGTATGAAGTATTTATAGTATCAATATATATTTCTGTGTTGGTTTTGGCAATCTAGAAATCTTAATTGATCATATCTTATGATCCGGTTTGCAGTCCAGTTTTTCTGATCAGTGCTTTGCAGAGTTCGCTATTTCCTCCGGTATATTCTGATGTGATCAGATCTTGAGCTAAGTTTTTTGGGAGATTGTTTGGGATGATCTTATGTATATTCATTTTAGATGGTTCATGATTTGGTGCTCTGCAAGTTATCTTTCTTCGTGACAGTTGCTTGAGTATTCTTGAGTTTCAGATGTTGATTGATGAAGATTTGATAAGTGGTGTTGGTACAACTGTTACTGATGATTATAATGTGCTTGTTGGTGTTTCCTAATTGTGTCCTATTCGTTTTGATGATTTGCATTGATCGTTATGCAAGTTTTTGGTGATTTTGCTGAATCAGTGATGTTCTTCATGTTATGCAATATTTCTGGTGGTGTAGCATGTTGCGGTTGATCTTGGCGTGATTACTGCTGGTGATGAGCGTTTGGAATTTTGATTTAGGCCCATGTTATGTCATTTATATCATTATATTGGTCAGGTGGTTGATCTTTGTATCGTATGATATAATTTTGTAATTATGAGTTGAGGGTTTAGCCGAATTTGTTGTCAAGGTTGATGATTTGTATAAATAGGTGGTATAGTCATGTAATTTAGGTATCAAGGTTGTGTCTGCATTATTAGAGAGTGGTGTATGTGTGATCAAAAGGATTCATCTTTTAGTGTGGTGTATTGAACATAGATTGGTATAGAGCAGACAAATGTGCTTAACCAAAACTGTCATCAGGCATTTGTAGATGCTATTATTGCAGTTCATTCTTTCTGGATTGTAGTCTAAATCTTGTTGTAAGTTAGTGAGACTTCCCTGAGGGTTGTAGCCTTCCAGGTTACTGTATCTTGAACTGTAAGCTCTAGGAAATGCGCCTCAATGTTGGTGCATTCCCCATTGTAATATTTTCACATACTACTATAGAGTATCATCTTATTATGGGTAGGTTCCCACTGTGGTTTTTACCTTAATCAGGTTTTCCGTGTCAAAATATTGGTATTGTGTTTTGTGCTATCTATTTGCTTATCTTTATTGTTTCTGCAGTTTATCAGATTTGTATTTATGGTTGAGTTTGTTAATCCAATGAAAACTGATTCACCCCTCCTCTTAGTTTTCCTTCATTGTTGTTGCCAATAGGAATTTGTGTTAGATTAGCCTTTGAATCATGTTTATGCTTTGGTTCATTATTTGTATTGCTTTGGTGAAGGATCTTGCCTTGTATATGGCCATATGTATGCTATTATGCTCAATATGATCTCAGTGATGTTATGACTATATTTATGTTAGTTGTGAGACTTCATGATGTTGTTATGATTTTATTTGGATGTATGTTTCACCCTAAGGCCAAAGAGCATGATTAGGGGGAGTAGGCTTCCATGAGTCTATCGAGGTCATGAGGAATGGATTGCTAGGATTCCTGGTGTTGTGGAGCCAGGGTCTTGATCGTTTGGATAACTCATTGGAGTTTTATTCTAATAATCAAGTGATAACATAATTAAATTATCATAGGTGTGTTGGGTAGAACTAATTCATCTTAAATTGATAAGAAATGTGTATGTGCTTTCCCCATCTCATGGCTAGATTGCTAGTGCAGCTAGAGTGAGGTGGCAGATTTGGTAATCGGGTAAACCAAACTCCCTTGATTTCCTCAAAGGTTGAGACAGGTCTACATGTGTATCATGGATGTTGGGACAGAGTTCTAGGATATCCATCGATAGTGATAGCATGTGATGACACTCCTTCCCTACATATAGATCCTAGCTCCTTAAGTCTTTCTCAATGGTACACCTCTGGGAGTTTATTGATTTATGATTAGCCTTGTGATGAATTCAATTCATTGTTCTTGGTTGTAATATTTGTGGATGTCTTGTTGAATTCCTTGGTTGTTAGGTGTCAGTCCAAGTCTTGAGTGTGATTTGGAAACCCATGTCATCTCTTAGCATGGGGGGTGGTTCCTATTTGGTTCCACATGGTCGAGTGGTTTGACGCCTTCTTCCATTGGGATGTCCTTAATTGGATGCTAGCGTGCGTGGCTATGGATTCTATGATTCTTAATTATGCAGATGGATGTGTAGCTAATTTCTATGTATTTGAAGATAGTATATTGTATCATGATGACTTTGTAAATGTAAATGAGACTATGTACTTGTATCATGTATTCTTATGTAATAGGACTTGATGATGTAGAGACTATGATCTTGTAGTGAAATAAGATGTTGTATTTGTTATATGATTTAAGTTTTAATGGAATGTTTGTTATGTTTAAGATTGAGAATTCTACGATGGATTAGGAAATTGAATGGATAGATCATGTGCATTCTTATTATATCATATAGTTCTTGAATTTGTTTAGTAGCATGGAATCCTATTAGGAAGTAGACTATTACTTGTTGTTATAATCTTTGCATATGCATGTGGAGAGTAATTTTTTGAGATGAGCAATGGTTATCCTTAATGAAATAATATAGTTCCATTCGTAGGAGAAGGAAATATGTAGTTCAGGATGTGATAGATATATGATGGACTATTATGGGAATTAGGAACATTTGATTTGGTGCTTTAAAATTAACTCAGAAGGTTAATGAGGTTATGTAGATATGCATTGGTAGCTCATAATGTTATGATAGGAAGAAGTATTCAGTAGAACTTAAATGAAAAGGGTGTTAATGATTTCATAATATGGATGTGTTATTGTGATGTCGTTAGTAAGTAGTGACGTTAAGATACCCTAGGGAAAGAATGAATGGACAATTGTATGTTTTCAAATGATAATGGTTATGATGTTATTTCTGCTTGTGTTATATGTTGTTAAGGATATAGTTATGTTCATGATGTTTTATGCATTCTTGTGAAGTTAATCTATGATTGAAGTAATGGTAATTTACTATGTTGCATTAGTAAAGGTTTAAAAAAAAAATTATCTCCATTTGTTGGTTAGTTTAGTTATTTTCTCTTGGGTATTTTGGTGGGCATTACAACCTTGGTTACATTCACATCCTCTTCTTCTTAAAACCGAAGTAGTAACAAAGGTTGACACTTGCATTAACAAAGGTTGACACTGAAGTTAATAAGAAATAATCTAGCAATGCATGTATTGAGTGGACATTCCAATGAATACTTCCTACATGAAGGAGTTACTTTATGCTTGAGTGTATTCATATGTCTTATGTATTCATTTGATCGCTTCATGTTTGATATATTTTCAACATATGTATTTATGTGTGCTTCAAGACTGATTTGTCTTCAACATGTAAATATACACAAATACAATATACATCTTACAAGATTTGGATGCACATCAATGATAAAATTGTCAAACAAATTCCATGTAATGATCATGACTCATTCCACTATGCAGAGACTCGTAAAAATTAACAAATTCTATTGGATTATAATTTGATAAATCCACAATATGCTATAATTGGATCACATTTCAATTTTAAATATTTAAGTTTCAAAGTACAAAGACATGCACACAATGAACAAATTGGGCCGAATATCAACATTTTTATATATCAAAGTGCACAATAATTGTGTATGTATACAAAAATGGCATATATGCCAAGTCAATAAAAGTTTTACAAAAATGTGGTATATTCCATGTCTAGATCAATATACAATAAAAATGTAGAATATATAGATGTATTGGTCCTTAAATGACCAATTTTAACATTATATGATCCTATAGTTGTGGTGGATCATCAAAATCGAGCCTCTTTGATGTAGTACGCGACTCTATAGATGGCTGCACAACCACAATTCAAAAGATAAATTAGATTCCTTTTGTAAAAAATAGTTTAGAATTATCAAAATAACTATACAGTCAACTATAATTTCTTTGCAATTGAATTGTAGATTACCTCATGTGTTGATTTGGGATCTATCGTCTTTTCTCTCCTTGCCTTGTCAGTCTTAGGAGTCCTTTTAAATTGGTACTTGAGAGGATCCATGTTATGGCCAAACTGCGAAGGGTCCTATTGCAGGTTAAATATAATTAATACAAGGTAATAACATATATAGATCAAAAACACTAAAAGTCTACAATATATAGAACAAAAGTGTATCGGAGCCTGAGATGCTTCTCTTGTTGACCTAGGAGGGCTCACCATTGATGAAGCAACTATGGCTATTTCCTGTATGAAAAATGATAAGATTATCATTTATATAAAGTTCACATGTACATGTGCATATAATCATCAAATCAAGAAAATAAAGTAGAGATACATACCTCTTCCCTCTCTTGATTCTCTAGCATATTTGGTGCATTCATCAAGTCTACAAATCCCAATTGTCGCTGTATATAAAAGAGACAAAAAAGACTAATCAATCTACGAGTTCCAATTAAGACAATTTCAATCTTTTCCAACAATTGTGTCAATTGAAAATGTGTTCAATTACCTTTTGACGTTTAGGTGTCGTCGAGGATTTCTTTCACCTAGGAGGTGTCCTAGACACATGTGGGGTACCCTAAAAGAAACAAAATTAACATAAGAGATATCCTTAGATAATATTAAATATAATTTAACAAACCTAAATTTAAATGACTTGCATATTAAAAAAAATGCATAAATAAGAGTTGTGCGAAATATGATACCACAAAGGTTTCTAGGCCAAAATCAATGGCTGAAAGCATGACATTATCAATCTAGGACATTTGATCCCCTGACAATGCTTACAAAACACAAAATAAATATACATTAAAGAGAGTTAGTATATCTTATAAAAAAATATTTTGAATTCAAGGTACTATTCTATTTTAACATGTTACAAATTTTTTTTTATCTCGGTCGTCGAAGCTAAAACTGCAACAATAGTGGGAGGAGTATGAGATGGTGTAATAACACCAGCTACTACATCCTAAAATGCATATTGTTTGTATCAATTTAAATCGATCTACAAATGAAAATTTATTTACATTTACAAGTTCTAAGTGATTAATTAAAAATGTTATCAATTCAAATCAACACATTTGTGTCTGCGTCTGACTACCAAACACCATATGCACCAAATCCTCAGTCAAAACCACATCCTCTGTAGTGCTATCCTGACATCTACCCCCGTAACATGTACACAAATGGGACGTGGAATCATTTGCACTAGCCTCAATATCTATCCTAGAGCATATAATTGAACAACTAGGACACACATGTTGAATGGAATCACTAGGGCCAGATGGTTTAGTTGCTGCATCATTGTCTAGGCCAAGAGGATGTGATAATTGTGTGCCATGCTGAATGATGACATCTGTTAGTGTGGTGGCCGCTTGAAGAGTCCATACCTCCATAGACTCTTTTAGGGCTACTAGGACCATGACATGGACCACAGGTTTTGCTTCTAAAGGGTTGTACATTTTGGAGGTTTAGTACCCTCCGAGCTCCAGGTCTATCTTGGGCAGAGCCTCCACCTCTACCCTGGAAGTATCTCATATCAAAATAGTCTGGCCTCTGATTGAGGATAAACTCACAATATAGTTTTGTAAAAAAATATAATGGAACCTCAAAATTATTACAAGGTGATTGGTTAAAGACCATCCACCACCTATTCCAAAAAGCATTTTTAATCCCCAAATGGTTACACTAGTGTATAGGAAACCTCTTTGAATTAAAAGGTAAAGTCTCATTGATTTTGGGGTCATTAAAAAGAGCACATATTTGTGCTTTACTTATATTATTTTTTTCACTTCATCATAGGACAACCCACTAGCATAAAAAACACGACATCAATCCCTATAGCTTCCCCATTTTGTATCTTATTTGGAAACTTCATTGGCACTATTAGCCAATGATTCTAAGGTTGTGGCAATAGATGCATGATTCTCATGCTCGTATGTCTTCAATCTATTCACCAATCTAGTTATTTTGGCAGTGTTTTGTGTTAATTGATTTATCAAATCCTCATGTGTCATTTGTGAATGGTCTATTGGAGGAGATGGAGGGTTTGTATCTTGAGGGTTTGGATGTGGGTTTTGCCTCGATTTCTCAGGAAGTGTGTCTTGTTGGGGGCATTGTTTTGAGAATCTGACATAAATTTATAATAAAAATAAAAATAATAATAATAAACAATGAAATCATATTCAAATTTCAAATAGAATTAATCAAATATATATAATGGATTAAAAAAATCGAGTTTCATACCTCTTAGCTTCCTTTCCATTGTGGATGGTTTATGTTCCTAAAACCCCATTCGCGTATTCGCTAGTAGAAAACCCTTCAAGTTATTCTTGTGCGGTTGTGGGTGAAAATAACCCAGTCAGCCATAATAAAAAAAAATTTATTATCAGAGAAACGCGAACATATTTTTAAAAAACTAAAACCTATTTGCATTTTCTAAATATAGAGTCTGTATGCGTTTTAGGCTCGATTAGGGTTGGTAAAACGAGCCTAAATGAGAATAGGTTATTTAAATTTTTAAATAACCCATTTGCGCTATTAGTTTTTTGAAGTGTTTTTGGATGGTGTCCACTTTTTTGCACAACATCTTGGTGCACTTACCCCCATCATGCATGTAGACGGAGCAAAGAGAACAATCATTTATTTCTTTTGAAGAAAATGTGTTACCAGATGAAGATAAGATTGCCTTTGTTCCGAGTTGGTGCTTAGAAAATTCACAAGATGAATTTTGGTGTGGAGTTGAGGATGAAAGCGGTCATGTTACCAAAGTAGAGATAGAGGCCCTCACTCGCAACTCCGACAACATCGAAAGAGGTATGAATGCACCATTGTTTGAATCTCTTGATAAAAAGTCTGAGAAAAAATTATTAAAAGAAGAAATGTATGCATGTATAAATAATTTAGTTGAACCTATCGGAGGCATGGATGGTTTACACTCTCAGCCTTCATGTATCCTCAATAAAGATTCTATTTGTGTTCCCAATGATAATTTTCTTTGTGTGAAAGAAGAGGGAGTGCTTTCTATTAGATTTGATCCCATGCTAGTAGAATGTGAATCAAAATTAGCATTAGTTGCATTCCTAGAGATTGATTCATCTTATGATCCACAAGAAGAATCTTTAATTTCTCAAGCTCTCTTTGTGTGTTTAAATGAAATCACAATAGACATTGCACCTAAAAATAATGTTACACTAGTGATGAAAATAGAGAAATGATTAGAAAATTTTGAGAATAAAAATGGCTGGACCAGATTCAATGCATTATATTTGCCAACCAATTTTTGTAAAAATTTAAAGGTTAGGGACAATCCCCTATTTGAATTATATGATTCTAAACCAGCCGATGATTTCTCTTGTCATGATAGAAATGACCTGGAGGGATGTGTTTTGGGAATGAAACTCTGCAAGCAATGGCATAATCATACACAAACAAGAAAGGAAAAGTTAAATTTTTACTAATGATTGTTTGTTTAAGGATGAAGTTGTTGATGATTTTTCAGCTGATGAAGATGAAGGTATGGAGTCGATGCTCATAGGAGATAAACTAGTTGAATTGGTTGTTGAGGAGCATGAAAATATTTCTCCAGTAAGTAATAATCTTGTGATCGACAATGCTGATGATAATGATAGCACTTTTGATCTTTGTCAAGGGAATGTTGATTTGAACCAAAGCATACAATATGTTTTCTTTCAAGTGGATGGTTTTCAGTTATCTGAAGCAGATTGTAAAGGTATGTCTGGTTGTGTCCAAGAGGTGTATCATGAAGAATGATTATTTGGGCATGAATGCATGCACAAGAAATTTTTGCATTCCATTAATCTGAGATTTGGCATTGGAACTATCACCAGGTGGCAGTTATTTTTTTATCACATCTTATGGCCACAGTCCACTATTCTGCAAAGGGTCATTTTTCTCTCAGTCTATTAATGGTTTTCCATGAGCCGCCTGGTGCATTTCCTGAGAAAAGGGGTCCCACCCCTGTACATATTTATAAATAGTGTTGGTGTGTTTTGAGTTTGTCTTTCATTTTGGCTTCATAGTTTTGGTGTGCCCAGTTCCCCTCCTCCCTCCTACAAGAAGCTCCTTATGCTTAGTTCTCCTCAACTATGTAGCCTAATGGATAAGGCATTGATCTTGCTTGAAATTTTGGGTTCCTTGTTGCGCCCTTCTAGTCCTTGTCCCTAGTCAGAGCCAATTGTTACCCACTTTTTTATTTTTCCAAATACCCATTCTTATTAAATTAATGGTTTCTCCTTATCGGTCACACCCTATCAGAGAAACCTTAGTGTGTCAGGACTATGTTATGGAATTATTGAATTCTAGTTTCACCTGATGTCGCAATCCCAAAGGAAGAACTGATCAGGTGATCGAGTGACAACTATAAATCCACACTTTTCTACATTCCTTTTTATTCCCGATGACTGATACTCCCTTATAGACTGGTATCGGATGTATTAGAGGATTCAAATTCCTTTGCATGCTTCTAAGTCAACCCATAACTGTACATCACACAACTCCCAAGAATCAAATCAAGTGAGGATTCACAAGTACCCTCATTAATGGTTTATTAAACAGCTAAAGGCATGTGAAGGTGGTGACATGAGTTGTAGCATTTGATATTATTACCTTTTGCAAAGAGAATTTAATACACCACCCTTTGAAACTAACCGAAGTAATGCATGCTATCATGAGACTCCTTTGTCAGAATGGTAGTAATTATCGGTTTTTAATCCTGACCTAAATTGGCTAGAAAGTGAACAAGGGAATATTATCCAAGGGATACGATCTCTTGCATGGAAACAACAAACTATTTTTGCTGGATATAGAAAGACCATCACCTTATTAGAAAAAATTATGGAGCAAGCTGAAAAATCATGAACAATGTTTGTAGGGAGAAATAATTGCAGACAGAAATCCCGGTAACTAGTTCTTTCAGACGACCAAGAAGATGGTTATCAAGGGGAAAGGTCTAGTGATACAACTAGATGTTGATGGCATGCAGGATGACATCCTCTTCCATTTGAATGACTTTGCTCAAGAGAAAATATAGGATGAAGATAAATTTTCAGCAATTCTTTGGGTGTTGATCGAGGAAGAAACAAAGGCCGAAATGATTGACAATCAAATCGCAGGCAAGTTTCCAGTACTTGAAGAACAGGTAGAAAATTAGGGTTATTGGTGGTATGGGTTCATGTTAATGTTTCTTGATGAACTTTTTTTTGTTTAGGGTGATGTTGTAATCGTCATTTTCAAGACCGTTACTCTTCAAGAACTATTACTTCAAAACCACAAATAGGTATTAGTGGCTATGAAAGGGGTAGGAAAGTAACGAAAAAAGGGGCGGGGAAATTTTTGGAAAAGAAGACTTTGTGTTGTTTTCTAAAAGACAAGTAGAAGACAGATTTGATTTGTTTTTTATTTTTATTTTGATATCAAGTAAGGAAATTTCCGAGTAGTTTATCTATATGATTAGATTTTGTGCTACAATGGATAAAATCTTATTCATCTTATGTGGATGCTTTCTGTTCAAATTTCTATATGATGAATTGGTAAAATATTTGTTTCTCTCCACTGTTCATTGTTATATACTGTTTATCTTTGAATGAATGTTGTGTAACAGTGACTAGTTGATAATTACTCAAAAAAATTATTTCACTATTTTCATGATTATTTTCTTTCCCTTTAGGGCTTTTTGGTTAAAAGTCTCACCTTTCCTGCTTTTTGGTTAAAAACATACCCAAGAAAAACATAAATTTATATCATAAGAGGGAGTTGTACCTCTCAAATTTAGAGAAAAGTTACAAAGTAATTGCAACTTCTCCAACTGTTGTTAATAGTTTGTTCTCTTGTCTCGAGCCTAAGAGTCAACATTGTTATATTTTGAAGAAAACAAAATCTGTTAGCCAAATTTTTTTTGGCAGCTTTATTGTGGAAAGATAAATTGGGGTCATTTGTAACTAGAGTTTTGGGAATCGAACCAAAAGGACAAGCATCTTTATCCCAAGTATCTATTAGTGCTTCCCCAAGAGTGGAGGTTGGTGGCTCTGTTTGATTAAAAGATCTCAGGAAAATGGCCTAGTGTCAGAGAAATGCAAAAAACTAGTCTAAATGTAAAAGATGGCCTACACCAACAATTGATGAAATACTAGCTGAAAATGATAGGGTACTTCATTCCTTTTGGAATTATTTTAAAGAAAGTATATCTGAGGTTGAAAGAACAAATTTATGCCCATCTAAAGATTACAAATTTACTTCGTTGTTGGAAAGCATACATCAGAGGTATTCTCATCTTAAGAGTATTGAAAGAAAGATTCATCAATCGCGAGCTCCGAGGAAGGGAGTAGAATCGTTAGAAGAAGATAAAGGATTGGTGTCTTATAATTTCTCTATTATTGGTGAACAAAATATTGTGCAAACATTAGTGGAGCCATTAATACCTTGGGGTCACATTCAACAACATAATAAATTTGTGCACCAAGCTGAAGATGAAGAACCTGAATCTTTTCCATCCTACATGCAGATGGAGCAAAGAGAACAATCATTTATTTCTTTTGAAGAAAAGGTGTTACCAGATGAAGATAAGATTGCCTTTGTTTTGAGTTGGTTCTTAGAAAATTCACAAGATGAATTTTAGTGTGGAGTTGAGAAAGAAAGTGGTCATGTTACCAAAGTAGAGATAGAGGCCTTCACTCGCAACCCCGACAACATCAAAAGAGGTATGCATGCGCCATTGTTTGAATCTATTGGTAAAAAGTATGAGGATGAAAAATTATTAAAAGAAGAAATGCATGCATGTAAAAATAATTTAGTTGAACCTGTTGAAGGCATGGATGGTTTACACTCTCAGCCTGCATGTATCCTCAATTAAGATTTTGTCTATGTTCCCAATGATAATTTTATTTGTGTGAAAGAAGAGGAAGTTCTTTTTGTTAGATTTGATCCCATGATGGTAGAATGTGAATCAACATTAGTATTAGCCACATTCCTAGAGGTCGACTCATCCGCATGAAGAATTTTTAATTTCTGAAGCTCCCTTTGTGTGTTTAAATGAAATCACAATAGATGTTGCACTTGAAAATAATGTTACAACAGTGATGAAAATAGAGAAACAATTAGAAAATTTTGACAATAAAAATGGTTGGACCAAATTCAATGCATTATATTTGCCAGCCAGATTTTGTAAAGATTCAAAGGTTAGGGACAATCCCCTCTTTGAATTATATGATTCTTAAGCAGCCGATGATTTATCTTTTCATGATAGAAATAACATGGAGGGATGTGTTTTGGGAAGCAACTCTACAAGTAATGGAATAATCATACACAAACAAGAAAGGAAAAATCAGATTTTTACTAATGATTGTTTGTTTAAGGATGGAGTTGATGTTTTTTTAGTTGATGAAGATGAAGGTATGGAGTCGGTGCTTAGAGGAGATAAACTAGTTGAATTGGTTGTTGAGAAGTATGAAAATGTTTCTTCAGTAAGTAATAATCCTTTGATCAACAATGCTGATGACAATGATAGCACTTTTGATCTTTGTCAAGGGAACACTGATTTGAACCAAAGCATACAATATGTGTTCTTTCAAGCAGACGGTTCTCAGTTATCTGAAGCAGATTGTAAAGGTATGGTTGGTTGTGTCTGAGAGGTGTATCATGAAGAATGGTTGTTTGGGCATGAATGCATGTACACGAAATTTTTGTAAATTCCATTATTCTGAGATTTGGCATTGGAACTATCACCAGGTGGTAGTTGTTTTTTTATCACATCTTATGGCCATAGTCCATTGTTCTGCAAAGGGTCATTTTTCTCTCAGTCTATTAATGGTTTTGCATGAACCTCCTGGTGCATTTCCTGAGAAAAGGAGCTCCCACCCCTATGTATATTTGTAAATAGTGTTGGTGTGTTTTGGGTTTGTCTTTAGTTTTGGCTTCCTAGTTTTGGTGTGACCCCCTTTGCCCTCCTGCAAGTAGATCCATGTGCTTAGTTCTCCTCGACTCTAGCCCAATGGATAAGGCAACGATCTTGCTTGTAATTATGGGTTCCTTGATGCATCCTTCTAGTCCTTGTCCCCAGTCAGAGCCAGTTGTTACCCCCCTTTTTATTTTTTGAAATACCCATTCTTATTAAATTAACAGTTTCTCCCTATTGATCACACCCTATCAGAGAAACCTTAGTGTGTCAGGACTATGTTATGGAATTACTGAATTCTAGTTTCACTCGATGTCGTGATCCCAAAGGAAGAACTGATCGGTTGATCGAGTGACAACTAGAAATCCACACTTTTCTACATTCCTTTTTATTCCTGATGGTCAATACTCCCTTATAGACTAATATCGGAGTTATCAGAGGATTCAAATTCCTTTGCATGCTTCCAATTTAGCTCGTAACCATACATCACATAACTCCCAAGAAACAAATCAAGTGAGGATTCATAAGTACCCTCATTAATGGTTGATTAAACGGCTAAAGGAATGTAAAGATGGCGACATGAGTCTTAGCATTTGATATTATTAATTTTTGTAGATAGAATTTAATACACCACCCTTTGAAACTGGTCCAAGTAATGCATTCTATCACGAGCCTCCTCTATCAGAATGGTTTTGCCTAATGATAACCAGCCATCGATTGTTAATCTTGACCTAAATTGGCCAAAAAGTGAACAAGGGAATATTATCCAAGGGCTACGATCTCTTGCATGGAAACAAAAACTGATTTTGTTGAATATAGAAAGACCATCACCTTATTAGGAATTATTGTGGAGCACGTTCAAAATCATGAATAACATTTGCAAGGATAAATAATTACGAAGAGAAATCCTGGTAACTAGTTTTTACAAATGACCAAGAAGATGGTGCTCAAGGGGAAAGGTCCAGTGATACAACTAGATGCTGATGACATGTAGGACGACATCCTCTTCCATTTGACGAGCTTTTCTCGAGAGTACATACATGATGAAGATGAATTTTCAGCAATGCTGTGGATGTTGTCTGAGGAGAAACAAAGGCTGAAATGATTGGCAATCAAATCCAATACAAGAATCCTATCCTTGAAGAACAGGTAGAAAATTAGGGTTATTGGTGGTATGGGTTCATGTTAATGTTTCCTAATGAATTTTGTTTTGTTTAGGGTGATGTTGTAACAGTCATTTTCAAGACCATTACTCTTCAAGAACTGATACTTCGAAACCACAAATAGGTATTAGTGGTTGCAAAAGGGGTAGGAAAGTAACGAAAAAAGGGGGGAGGATTTTTGGAAAAGAAGACTTTGTGCTATTTTCTAAAGACAAGTAGAAGATGGATTTGATTTGTTTTAGTTTTTTTTATTTTGATATCTACTAAGGAAATTTCTGAGCAGTTTATCTATATGATTAGACTTTGTGCTGCAGTAGATAAAATCACATTCGTCTTATGTGGATGCTTTATGTTCAAATTTCTATATGATGAATTGTTAAAATACTTGTTTCTCTCCACTGTTCATTGTTATATAATGTTTATCTTTGAATGAATGTTGTGTAATAGTGACTAGTTGATAATTACCAAGAAAAATTCTTTCACTATTTGCATGATTATTTTCTATCCCTTTAGGGCTTTCTGGTCAAAAGTTTCACCTTTCTTGCTTTTTGGTTAAAAACATACCTAGAAAAAACCTAAATTTATATCATAAAAGAGAGTTGTACCTCTCAAATTCAGAGGAAAATTGCAAAGTAATTGCAACTTCTCCAACTGTTGTTAATAGTTTGTTCTCTTGGCTCGAGGCTAGGAGTCAACATTGTTATATTTTGAAGAGAACAAAATCTATTAACCAACATAGATAATCTGTGCTAATATCAAAACTAGGTTTTCTCTCCACATTTTACACAACAAAACCCCATCCATCCACTCATCCTACATTCATCTCCTTCATCATTTCCGTCCACTTGTCCCGAGACTCTAGAATTTATTCATTCATGCCAACTTCGTCATCTCTATCCTTTTCATCCATCCTTTCATCCTACGGTCCTCCTATCCATTTCGACAATACACCTGTTTTATTGGAACCTGCATGTCCTCTCAAGGGGGCATACCACTACCTCCTCGTCGTCCTTCTTCATCTCACCTATGACTGGGGCACCATGCTACTAGTCTTAATCTCTTTTATCCACTATATTTTATTCTTCTTTGATATAACATCACTTCATGATGCTATATCAAAGAGGGGCAAAATGTAGACTTCTAAAATTACTTAAATTAATATGTAATTAATTTAAGCCTTTCCACATAATTAACCAATTTAATTGTGTTAATTCTCTTTTTCTTAAGGTTAATTAAATCAAATTTAATTAATCTTATCATTATAGTCCAGTAATTAATTTATCAATAAATTAATTATTTCCCTATTCTTCTAAAGTCACGTCAACCATTATTTCTTCTAATTCCACTTAGTTAATTAATTCCAATTAATTAACCTAACTATGTGATTCCTACAAATCACTTTCTCTAATCTTCATCTAGCCTAATTAATTCTTCCTTAATCGTGCTTATCATTATCCCCCAATTTGATATTCCTCCACTCATTCTCTCTCCTCGTGTCACATCCTCCTAACTTTCCCACTTGCACTCTAACCCTCATTAATCCACCTAATCAATCCCCTTAATCATCTGCACACCAACTCTTTGCTATAAATGGCTTGTCCCCTTCACCTTCCAAACCTCAAATACACCAACTTTGGCTCTTCTAAGGAATTTCAAATTCCTTGAGTCTTCATATGCCTCCTCTTCCCAATAAATTTTTAATTCCTTTTCATATTTATTCTCCCCACACAATCTTCTATTTTGGAATTTTTAATTCCTTTGTCCTCCCCAAAGAATTTTAATTACTTTTTCTCTTCCCAATGTACTTGGGAGCTCTTCCCATATACTTGAGAAGTGTGGAGACAAGAAATGCCTTTATGGCAAATCTCTTGGTTCTCCCACTTTCTTTCAATCTCAACCCTTCATACCAAATCAATCTTGGCCCTCCATTTTGACCTCCTCCAATCTATAAATTGGAGTCTCCTCCCTTCACAAATCATTCACATTTCAAGCAATTTCATGTTGTCCATTTGCAATCCAAACCCTTCCATCACACCCTCATAATGCCAAAATCCTGCCTTAGCAAATCCATCATCTATCGCTCTTAGCCGATATCCATCATCCCAATCTTGTTGTGTAGTGAAGAGCAATCCATAATCCACCATCAAAAGAGTCAATCCTATGAAGTGGAGAAGGGACACATTCTTCACTTCATCGAAGGCTCAATCAAAGGAAGAAGACAAAGAATTTAGGTATAATGGTTATGTTTACACATATTTGAATGTTTTGATGCTTGAGTATTTATGTGATTTGTATAATTAACCATTGCACTTGAATTTTTAGCCCTCTTCATTTTGGCACACCTGGTGGGACCTGCGTCCCTATTATCTAATCTTTTTTTGGCTTCCTTTTAGCATTTTTCTCGTAGGTTGTGGAATAGCGTCTCCGACTGCACTTTGGCATCTCTGCCTCGATTTCAATGTTTGTGTTTAAAATAATTTTCTCACCTAATCTTTTGTTTGTAGGAACTTGTTTTGGCATCTGCAAAAGTTAGAACGATGTCTCTAATTTTATTAGTTTCCCTTCTATTTCCTGCAATTTTAACTTCATAAATATTTATAAAATACAATTTTCTTTTCATATACAGGATTTAAAACTACAAAATAGCAGTTAGTTAGTTTTATTCTCATCACATTTAAGCAATCTTAGGATTAATGGCATGAAAATTTACTCTTTCTTAGGCTAATTAGCAAAGTTTCCTAGGACTGCACTTCGGCACCTGCGCAGACGTCAGTGTTTGCGCTGTAGATCGACGTCTCCACCTTTTTGCCTTCCTATTGCACTTGAATTTTGAGCCCTCTTCACATTCAATCCAAAAATAGATATTGTAGGATTCAAAGGAGCAAAGAGGACAAAGATCACAAAGAGCGACGAAGGAAACCGATCTAAGATCCTTGAGCATTTGCAAAAGTACTTAGAGGTGAAGAAGGGAGATGACCTTTCACCTCCTAGACAACTCTTGCACTCACCTTCTCAATTCCTAGCATCAACACATAGATAACATTCTTAAATGCACTCTTGCTAATATAAACTAAACCCTTCCCAAATATATCCATTGAGAATCATCACCAAAGAGAATATGAGGCATAAGACAAGGCTCTAATAAATATTTACTCTTGGTTGGAACCTATATGATGCAAAACACTCGAGTCAAGAATTCACTACATAGAAGAATTTGTAAAAGCAACAAGTGTTGTGGCTTTCCTTTTACCTAATTTAAAAAGGAGTGGAATATTGTTATTCAATAGAGGAGGAAAGATTAATGTTCTTTAAGAAGATATTTTAGATCATTAATCGACTTCCCCTGACATTGATGTTCCTCATGACCAATTTTCTTATAATAGGCACAAGTTGGCCTCTTTTTTTCTTCGAATTCACATTAGATGAAGAGGATTTAGAGTTTGCTTCAAAAGAAGATGAGGATTGCGCTTGAACTTTATGTGGTTTGTTCTCGAATCACTTATGTTTGTTATTTTGGGATCCTTGTACTCCACCTTCGGTCAACTTATGATGAAAACATTTAGAATCTCCCCTCCTCATCATTCTCCACATAATTGCTGACATAAACACTCTTGAAAAAATGATTTTTAACTTAGCCACCTCACTAGACATATGACAAGAAAATAAATGATGTTAATCTCACATGACACTCTACATAGATCCCACAAGACAAGAAAATAAATGATGTTAATCTCACATGACCCTCCACATAGATCCCACAAGATGGAGTGCCCCACTTTGAGGTTCTCTCCCCTAAATGGAGGAGAAAATGAGCAATGATAGAACAAGAAGAATAATGTTTTTGTCGAGTCAGCGAATGACACCGATTGGAGAGGAGGTGGTGAAAAAGGTGAAAGCAGAAAAGGCGTGGCAGAGAAAACGGGTAAGGGTGAGGACAAAGGTATGAACCCATGCTTCCACAGGGAAGACGACAACAGAGGAAAGAAAAACAAATCACATGGTAAATATCCTAGAGGGTCCGCATCTGCACCAACAATCAAATTACAGGTATGAGGAGGTAGTGCCAATCGAAATTCGACATCTATTGTTCCACTCTCAGCTGCTTCCTCAAGTGGGTTAAGTGGGACGGTGCCTGAAATTGATGGATTACTTTGCTTCCCAAACAAAATCTGTTGCCAAACTTGGTAATTGCCAACGATCTTGGTAACACGCGTCCTTCTTCGCTCGCTTGCTTCATTCTTTTCATCTTCCCCTGAGCTCACCTTTTGCCCGCCTTTAACTCTTAATGGGTCACCCGCTTCCTATTCTCGCCCTTTATGCGGAATTAACCCAATCAACAGGAATTCTGTGCTTTGAGCATAGCGTGATTGTTTCCCCTGATTTGTGTTTGTTTTTGGGGAAGCGGATTGTACATTGTGGCCTCGTTAAGGAGGCCCATCAGACTCAAATTACATCTCACATCCACGATATCAGCTTGTAAAATCATCTCGTGGATGAGTCTGAGAGGAGTAAATCGTTTCCCAGCTTGGGAAACAGCCTAATTTCACCACTGCAAACATGAAAAATCATTTTTCGCTGGGTTAATGCAGGTGGTTTTAGGCCAAGATGATGCATTCACTTGGGTTTTGTTGCTAAACAGAGGAGAACCTAAGTTTGAACACTATTGCTGTAAATTGAAGAATCATCCCTGTCGAGATCATGCGTTGCGTGCATACAGATTGGGAGCGAGTAAACAGTTATAATCTGCTATCCAACTGGGGTGAAGGGAATCCACAGACTGTTGTTTTCTTCTGAAACAAGTAGCCCTGTTTAAGACAGGTGCGATGGTGTCGCAGCTAATTGAAAGATTGAAGAGAAACTGAGAGGAGAGGGATGCAAGAGTTGTCCTGATCCGCCAGTAATTTGAGACGAATTACGATGATGCATCTGCTGGAAAGAGATTGAATTCATGTGATCTGCAGCGCCAGCATAGGAAACTGATCAATCTGTGGATGGATGACTGCTTCAACGAAACGAGTAAGCATGGATGAAGAATTGAAGAGTGATCATGAACAGGAAGCGGGTGCTATAGCCAGGCGACAGAGGACAGAAATAAGACGCTTCAAAGTTATGTCAAACAGCGAGAGTCTTGTTGAGCCTGTGAATAAGCGTTCCCGCCCTTGTTCTGGAGATTTTAAGCCCTACTCTTCTTCTGTTTATGTCCCAAGCATATCTTCCTCCTCCGCTTCCTCATCTATCCAAAGCGTGGTAGATCACTACCCTCGTCATGATGATGACAATGAAGACGGTGAAGGAGAAGGAGAGTGCATTCCTCTAATTCAGACTGACAAAATGTTTGAGCCTCCTATTTCTCCTGCTTTGCAGCAGGATCTGATACCAAAAGGTTGTAATTTGTCTACCGGCAAAGCTGACGAGCAGGAAGGAGGAGTGCAGGAAGAGGGCTCATCAACAGTGGATGTGCAAAACATCAGCACCGTCACCTCATCACCATTTGATTCTGAAGAAAGATCCAACTGTCTTTGCAGTTCTGTCACGAGCAGTAACTCCAACACAGAACTCAATTGCTCTTTATCAAAAAAGCATACAGCAGAATCTCCTCTCTGCACCGAGTCTGTTGCAAATATATTGAATTCTCCTCTAGAAGAATCTTCTGTTGCTGCCTCTGGGGAGCAGGAACTTGTCAGTAGCTTGGATCTGCTATCTGGACAATCTGATCCTGAGGCTGTTGCTTCCACAGATACAGAGTCTATGAGCATTTCTGCAGCAGTTTTGGTGCCTACCACCAGTGGATCGAATGTACTTGGAGCTAAAACTAGATATGTTGCCAATAATAAAGCTGTTCCTTGGGGTTCTGTTTCCATTCGTGGCATGAGGGCAGAGATGGAGGATGCTGTGGCGGTGGTTCACAACTTCCTGTCTGCTGCCTGTGGTAATGTTGGCAGGTGTGTTGCCTGTGGTCCGGAAAAGGCTAATAGAACTTCTGCACTTCATTTCTTCGGAGTCTATGATGGGCACGGAGGTCCCCAGGTTAGTTTGAAGGTTATAACTTTTGTTTTTGGGATGTATGGATCACTAGGTTTTGATGCTTCCCACATGTCTGCAAGTGGAAAGAATCCCCTGTTTTGGACTGTTCACTGCTAGAACTATAAAACTTGTTCAAGCCAATTGACTGGAGTATTATTCTTGTAGGCTGCTAATTTCTGTAGGGATCGTCTTCACCATGCACTTGTTGAGGAGTTTGAGGTGGCGATGAATGGTGGGAGTGTTAACATGGAGAACAATTGGCAAGGGAATTGGGAAAAGGCTTTTGCTAATTGTTTTCACAAAGTCGATGCTGAGGTTGCAGGAGCAGCTTTTAGAAGAGATAGTGATGGTCAAGCAGTGATTGAAGAATGCGTTAGAGATCCTATTGTCCCTGAAACAGTTGGATCCACAGCTGTGGTTGCTGTAGTGGGGCCCTGTCAGATTATTGTTTCCAATTGTGGTGATTCAAGGGCTGTTTTATCTCGTGCAGGAAGAGCCATTGCACTTTCTGTGGATCATAAAGTGAGGCCATTGCTTGTTGCACAAATTGCTGATTTACAATTTGAATTTCGTTGCTCTTTCTGTTGCATAGTTTCATTAAACTAAATTGAAGAGATTCTGAAAGAAATGCTATATAGATCTGAATTGAACATTATTGCAGCCTGACAGAGAGGATGAAATGGCAAGGATCGAGGCGGCAGGAGGCAAGGTTATAAACTGGAAAGGTTATCGTGTTTTTGGAGTACTTGCTATGTCCAGGGCCATTGGTACAGCACTTGTTGTTGTGGTTAATGAGTATATTCATTGTTTATGGGCGCCTCAGTTTTTTCAGTCACTGTTTGGGAGAGAGTTCCAATCCTATTTGTTGCTTTTTAACTGGTGAGTTTTAATTCTTGTAGGTGATCGATATCTGAAGCCATCTGTTATTCCCGATCCTGATGTTACATTCACCCAGCGAACAGAAGAAGATGAATGCTTGATACTAGCAAGTGATGGATTATGGGACGTCCTATCAAATGAGGAGGTTTGTAGAGTAGCACGGAGATGCCTTGCTCATGGTTACAGTGGCAATGCAGGCTCATGTTCTACTGCAAGGTATCCATCAGCACAAGCAGCTGCTGATTATCTGTCTAGAATAGCTCTAGAGCGCAACAGCTATGATAACATCACGGTTGTGATAGTGGATTTGAAGGCAAGGAGAAGGCGTCAAACAAGAAGCTGAGAGGCACATTTATTTTGAAGTATATGTGGCATGGAACTGGAAGATTTGATCCAGTTTCTCCATTGTGAAATTTGCAATGGAGATAAAGTGTATATACCCATCCAGCCTTCAAAGTTTTACCAACAATTGCTGTATTATATGCAGTTTCAAACAGAACTGTTTTAATTTGATTGACTAGATTTCATACAGCCGTTCTCCTGTCTAGAAAACAAAGATTTTCATAATTATATTCATTGTAGGGGAAATCCTGGAGGAAACCACTAATGTCTTGACAAATTCATTCAATGTTTCATTCGGGATTTCTCTTTTTGAATAGAGCCTATGTTACCGAATTGGCCAAAAACCTAGACGTACCTGGGTTCGATTCATTTTAGCATCGGAATCGGTTCGATTTGTCTATGGATTCGTTCAAAGCACATTTTTTTGGTGTATGGATTTGTTTGGAGTCATTCTTGAGTGTATGAGGGCAATTTCAGCCATGTCGAGGTGATTCCAAGGCAATTCCAATAGTGGGCAACAATTTCATTGCATTTTGTTTTGACTTTTGACTATCGAAATTGCTCTGTAACCCTAAACTGATAGTAAAACTCAGTTTCATTCTGTTTGACGAGTAACAAACAAAGAAAAAACACCATTTGACAAGTAAGCAACTACATTAAGATTCACAATCGCCAAAGCAAACCACACAAATTTCCAGTTATTCTGTAGCCATTTTCACATTCACATTCACCAAAGCAAACAGCACAAATTTCCACTTATTCTGTTGCCATTTCCACTTTTTGAAGAGTCAGATAACCAACATATTTTTATTGGGAGTGGCAGTGGGCTATTTGTGATTCTTCTTTATCTCTTTACATCATCTAATATGATAACGACATTAATTTTAATGAAGAATTATTTAATACTTTTGTTTATCATATACATATTATATGATATTTTAAACTTAATTTTTATATATTTATGATTCTTAATATTTCATGAATGGACAAATCATGAACATACCCATCCGTCCAAAGGAAAAATTCTCCACAAACATGGGCCCTATTCTAATTTGGAAATTTAAGATGAACCTTCCAATTTAAAGCAATGCAAGCTGTACAAATGAAAAGTATCTTGTCAACCAATATTAATATTTGTACATTGCATTGAACCCAAGTTCACAAGGAATGAGGATACCAGACTGGCATATTCATGAACTGAATGACTGGGATGAGGTTTCTGCAGATATAAAAAAGGCAATTTTCTCATTTCTTGCTTCGACTATTGCTGCATAGCAGCTAAAGGATGGCATTATTGAAGTGCATTCAAAAGTATTTGGAAAGAAGTACAGTAGTTATCATACAAATGATTACTGATCCAGTAGCGATTTATAAGTGGAAATTTTTAACATCATGGAAACTCTTTGGGTTTCTCCATACAATCCACAACATTAGGAGATTGGTTGTGATGCGATGTTAAAACCATTGGCATAGATGTGACATTGGTTTAGTCTATCAATAAAACTTTGAGTGATGGTAATGAAACAACCTTTCATTTGCGGTGCCATCCATGGTTTTGAATATGAAACTATATGCAGCTTCACAAATTTATTTTGGGTATGGGTGCCTGTGACATTTATATAATGTGACTGTTGTTTGGCACTGTTTAGCAATGTCAGTGTCATGGAAATATTACTCCTTGTTTAAACATCATTGTTGCAGGAAATATTTACTCCTTGTTTATGCTCAAATGATAAAAAGGTTCCTATTAGCCAAATGTACACCGAGAACATTGTTCACAAAACAAAAGAACTTATAACACATCAAAACAGTAGTGGCAAATTGAATCCTATAACTCTATTTCCTTTAAATTATGTTTTTTTTGGGTTTCTTCTTTATTCTCGGATATCTATTTATTTTAGAGAAAAAGTGATCTCTTCATGCTACTTGATTATACCTATTTATTGCTATTCTGGAAGCACACTGAAGGCCAGCTAAAGATAGTTTTCAACTTAAGGTAAAAGAGGTAAAAGAATATTTGGTTTGCCACCAGTTTCAAAATTCTATTTGCTCAATCACAATCTAAAAACCGAAAAAAATATGCTTTGATCCTAGCTAGTAGCTTTGGTTGCAGTAGTAAATTGATTTGAATCTTAAAAAAATGCATCAACCAACATGGGCCCATTACTGAAATTGTTTGGCTCATTTAAAACCTGTGTAAAGTCCTGACAACTTTAAAAAAAATCAGTCATAAGAGGACGAATACAAATCACTCACAAAATTCAATCTGCTAATTAAAATGAAAGCATTAGTAGTCTCACCTAAACACGTACCTTTTAAGCTACCTCTCTACCCATTTATAAGTGAAGGATGATGAGCATTAATTTATGTAACAGTTATTTATTATAAATAGTAGTTTTCAATTACATTTTTGAATATATATATTCTCAGAATCAATGATAAATGAATGCAATGTTTTTCTCTCAGTGTCATTCAGATGGATGTGTCTATTCTAGTTCCAAAACGGCAGTACGAATTGACACGCGTGTTAGTTGCGCGTTTTACACCGTCGATTTTGCAAAAACGGTTGCGATTGACTAACACGTCGCTATCACATTGTATGAAAGATCTGTTTTGAAGTCAGAATAGCTTCGGCCCATCCAGATTGATATATCTATTGTTGCTTTTTTCTTTTATTTTTCAAAGATTGCCAAATACAGTGTCATCCAATTCGATATGTTCTACTCCATTATAATTCATCAAGTTACTGAAGAGCTAACTCATATTTCAAATGCTACACTCCATCCTCAACAGATCATTCAAAACCTGCAGAGAGTGCGTCTTTGTCTGTATACCATAACAAATATGTTTTGATTTAGGGTACATGCCCGCTATGAGTTGGAGCAGTGCAGAGCGTGATCTTTACACCGGCAGTGTTTTTGTTTGAAGACTGAAACCTGTGCGGGTTGTGCGATATTCGAAGGATGTTGACTGTGCTTGAACCGAGGAATTCCCATTGTAGGTAATAATTTTGAGGCTTGTGAAATTTGTAAGTAGAAAACCTGTAACTCCCATTTGGGCGTGCGTTATAAATGTTCATTTTTTCCACTCACGAAGACAGTTTGGAATTTCGTGGATTTTGGTGTTACAATTTTTCGTCCTGATCTAATCGTAGAATTTTCAACTATCATATATTGTTGGAAAGTTCTAAATGTGACTTTTAGGGAATATTTCGATTTTTGATCAATTTTCAGTCTATGGGAGTCTTTAGGTGCCTCAAATTTGACTTTGAACATTTTTACAAAGATTTTGAAAAATCAAAATATTAATATCTCACAAATGACATGATAATGAAGTGATTTCTTTGCTATTGACTTCATTTCACCATTCAAGAAGTTTGTGTAAGTTTTTGTGTCCATACGTACATAAATGTCAACTTACTAAAAATATTAACCCTGCCACTTTTAACCCTTATTGAAAAAGAAACAATATTTTTGGGTGATGAGATTACTCTTAACCCTGGATGCTCGTGCATTATTGAAGCTTCTATCAGTGACAACAATGATGATAGTTGTAGACAACTAAATAATGCCACATTCACCCATTCATCACCTAGGACACACATTATTAGCCATTTGTGACCAAGGACTCTTAATACCTAATAATTTAATAAAATAAGAATTAGTTATTTAATTAAATTAGGGTATCATTATCCATTTATTTATGCATATTTATCCAATTATTTAGTTATTATCCATTGTCCATTAATAAATTAATTTAATATTAATTTTCACCTCTATTCACCACAATTTTAAATAACTAATTATTAAACTACCAAAATCCATCTCATCTTGATGACTATCTAATTCAATCGATTCACTTAGACTTACTCCCAATCTCACTCTTCAATCAAATCTACTTCACTCATTTGTACAATTAGTTAACCATTTCATGCAAATAGTCAACTCCCTTCAATTCTTTGTTGCACTCAATTAAACTCCTTCATGTAGCAATTAACTCATCAATCAAATCTATCATATCCCTAGTCAAATTAAGTTGAGAAATAATAATCATTTTAATTAAACATTAGAATAATGTGCAACTCTTCCATGCTTGCCACATTTCCTCATCAATTCCTCTAATCATGGGTCAAATATGCGATTCTAGATTGAATTTTATTCATTTATTCAATTCTTCTAAAAATCTATAAATTAAACCCATTATTCATCATTTCACAAACATTCATTTTCACATCTATATCCCATCAATTTGATATATAGAGAATGCCAATATCATGTTGGTGAATTGAGGACCCACATTTCAAATCGAGAAAAGCTCCAAAGTATGCATGGTCTAAGGTTTGAATGTGTATAATTTGAGTGTTCAATTGATTTAGTGAACTTGATGTGAATCTATATATCTTAAGCTTGTACTTGTGAATTTTCATGAGTTTGATCTTACATAGGTGAATTCTTTTCTAAGGTGGTCCTAAGGCTTAATTTTTTATAGGAGCATCATATGACAACATGAATGCCATGAATACATCTAAGGGGACTAAGAGATACATTTTGACATATGACTCTCTATATTTTGGTTATTGTTTAATTTGATTATAAAAAAATAAAAAATAAAATATTTTCTTGAAACCTTAGTATGGAAATTGTATGACCACATTGTTGTATCATTAGATTCTACAAGACTTAACATGTATTTGTTTTTTATTGTAGTTGTATACATAGAGTTGCATACACATTGAGGGTTTTAAAATGCATGATGCCTTGTAAAAGATATACATAATTTGTATAAGTTGGATATGTACAAAATTGTAGAGGTATATCCACAATGTGGATGTATATACACAACCTTGGATATATGTACACAAGAATTGAAAAGTTGGTTCAAATATCTATGTTATAAATCAAACCATATTTCTATATCGTGTATCCATCATCAAGTAAATCCTTCAAAAGTTGTTCTTTATTTTTTAGTTTTAAAATACTCATAACTTTTACATACAAACTTGAATTTCAATGAGTAATATTTTTAATTGATTAAAAAATCACAAGAAATCCATTGGTGTAATTTTTAAAACTATTTTGTGAATTTTTTTTTATGATTTTGGGCTAATCACTAGTATGCAATATATTTGATTGGTTGAAGAATATATTTGAAACTACTAATTCATGGTTTTGCAAGATGCATGGTGTTGGTTGAAAATTTTGTACACTTGGGGAAATATACAAAATTGTTGCTTCAACCACAGTGTGTGAGTATAAACTCTCATTATTAAGGGAAGGCTCCCCCTATCTATCTAATACTAAAACTAAAGTAGGATGGAACAACAATCTTTCTTCTTTTTTCAAGAAAGCCAATATCCTTTTCTCTTCATACAAAAGTGATAGCATTTTAACGTAAAACAATAGTAACAAATTTTGAAATAAAATAAGAGAAAGGAAATGAAGTTTCCTGAAAGCTCAAAGACTTCCGTCACTTCCTTCGGGACGGGACAACAATATCAAGCTCAAAGTCTTGGATATGTGAAGTCCTATCTACCCTTTTCTATACTAATAATAACAAGAACAAAATATAACAACACAAAGTCTTAAATAACTTATTCCTTTCTACACAAAACAACAAGAACTAGTGTGAGCTCAAAGTCTAACAACTATTTCCTATCACAAAAACTACTTCTAATCTCTCTCAAGAACAAGTGTAAGCACAAAGTCTTACAACTTCTCTCAATAGAACTTCTATTCTTACTAAAATTAATCTCCAATACTTGCACCACAAAGTCTGCAAATCAAATTTGATTAAACTCTTCAAGAAACACTTGCAAGAAATATAGTATTGAACATAAACTCAAGAATGTAGCACAAAGTCTCAACACTTGAGTAATCTTCTTATATTCCTTTCAATTCTTCAATTTACACATTAAATTTCAAAGACTTCTTTGCTGCAAATTTAGCAGAGTTTTTGCTTGCTTTCTCCAAAAAGATCCAGATTACAATAGACCCCCTCAATTATTTATAGGAGAGGAGCCTTGAGAAAAAAGTGGGAGGATCCCAACTAACTTGAGAAATTCTCTCAACCACCATGACCTATTCAACAACTAGCTAAGACTTATTCAAGGTTACAAGTTCTATTCTAAATTGACTTGTAATCAACCTACTTGTAATTACAAAAGTGCAAGTGATGTCTTGCATTTTACAAAAATGCTTTTACAAGTAAACATGTTAAAAAGGAAATTACAACCATGAAATTACAAATCTAAAAATACAAATAAGTGTTGAAAAACACTTAAGTTGCAGCATGTTTAGACATGAATCCTTCGAACTTCTGGATAACCATTCGTAGCTCAGTCGGATTCGGCTCGTGTGTGTTCTTGGCAACAATCATGGTCTTCACAATGGTATCATGGCATTGAAGAAGTATAGGGTTATTCTTCTCCAAAGTGGATTGGATTTTTTGCAAAAAGATTTGACATTTCATCAAAACTTGAATTGAGGCAGCTGAAAAATTTGATCACTTCTCCACTCATTATGCATCTTCATCTGCAGATCTGTGAGAACTTCTTCTTCTGGTAGCAACTCCCCATACTGATCCATGATATTGCAAGAGGCCTTCTCACGGCGAGAAACAACACCTTGGAATACTTCTACTCACAATCTCATAGTGTCATCCATATCTTCAATGAGGGATTTGAGAAAGAGGCCTTTGTTCTCTAGGATCTCCTCAAATTCTAGATACATGACCCTGGAAGGAATAATGTCATGCTCCTGAAGAATACTCAACTGTTGTTGAGGCATCTTGCGCCAAATTGTCAAGATACCTTCAACCCTTTCCAGGTCTTGTTTGAAAGTCTCGGAAGCCTGATCCAACTTTCCTCCAATGGTTTCTAACTTAACCATCATTTGGAATATGTCTTTCAACACTTGTGCACATAGATCATGAATATGATCCACTTAAGAGTCTAACACTTGTACCTTTTGGCAGCTCTTTCAACTCCTTGGACTGGTTCCAATGTACTTGTGAAAGTTCAAGGATTGCTATCTTCACTGGAGGACTTGGTAATCTTTTGGATTGCTGCAACAAGTTGCACATTTTCCTCTTCTAGCTTATCATTCTTTGCTAGAAGTTCATCACACTGCTGCACCAATGAAGCTATAGAATATTGAGCATCATGTTTGACTACTTCATGTGTTTGTTTTCCCAACTCACTTCTTGTAATCTTGTAATCAACAACTTGCATTTTTTCCTATGGATTGTCTACAATTGGCTCAAGAATATCGACCACCTTCATCTTGTCACTATCAACTGTAACTCTTGAGATCGTCTTAGCTCGTTTGGCAATGTTGGGGTTTTGATTGCTTGAGATGCTAGAAATCAAAGATGTCAGGAGAGATTTCTTGCTTCTTTCTTTTAGGCGTAAAAGAACTAAGCCATGGAGGTAAAGTCATCAACTCTCCTTGAGAAACAACTGAAAGTGAGGGAGAAGCAGTTTTTGTTTGAACAACAGTCATCATCCTGGGAGAAGTTATTGTTTGAACAACAACTATAGACTACTCATTAGTCAAAGGCCTTGATGATTGCATCATGAACTCATCAAAACTAGAAACAAAAGTATCAATCCCTGACAAAGGGTCATATGCAGGATTATCCTCAAAGATATTCATCAAATTCTCTTGAGGATGATTAAGAGATGGCTCTGCTGCTGAAATCAGAATGACCCTCTAAGGAGATCCACCCGCTGAAACAAGAACCATAAGAACAGTGGAAAAAACATCAATATTCGCATCAAGAGATGACATAGGTAATTCCAAAGGAATCTCAGGGGGATCTTAATGAGGTGATTATGAAATGGATGACTCAGGAGCATTATCTTATTGTAGTTCCTCCTCTGGATCTTCCACATCAACTACATGAATATGAAGCCGAGGCTTTTCTTTCCCTTGAACTGTCACTTCTTTAGGAGGAAGTACCATTGCTTTACTAACCTTCAACTTGATTCTTATACTTGAAGATGATTCACCTTCCTTGTTGTCTACTTTGATTTTAGACACGAGTCTGACAGGTCCTGTAGAATCGTCTTCTTTTCCAATCTTGATCTTAATGAGTCTAACACCGTTACCCTTGAGCCAAGTATTGGTATTAGCGAAGATAGGCTGAATTTTATTAGGAATGGAAGTGCATTCCTTATGAGACCATTGAATAGATGGAAGTGGTGCTTCATCAACTCTCTTTTCAACATATTCAGGATCAAGTACCTTTCCATCATCAATCATTCCTTCTGGAATGTTTACCTTGTTCAGATCAACAATCTGCTCAAGAGTGAGCCCACAATAATCCATCTTACGAACCTCCTTTTCTGTACGAAGATCAACCCAAATGTCTTCTATTTGATACACATGCGTGAAGGACTTTTTGATCTTCTCCTTCATGCCTCGGTAATCAAAATCTACTCTTGGCTTGAACCTCTTGAGTTTTATTTCCTACATTTTGATCTCCATGGCCTTCGCTTTGGTGGATGTAATGAGGGAATAATGGCCAATTTTCAATGGGTTATTTGTAGAAATTTTCATTCCAACCTTATGTTTAACAGATTGATGTGTATGGACAACCATGATTTGTCTTCCCAACTCCATAAGAATGATTTTATTAGTTGGATATCTAGGAAGCATATATGGTTAGCTGCTATATCATCCAACTCTCATGTAAGTGAAAGTTGGGTAATGAAGGAACATGCAACCATATTCATTCACCTTCTCCCAGGGAGAATCTGATACTCTCCTATTTTTCAATGTCTTAGCAAACAAGCATATATAATGACCAAAGAAGGCATCCTGGACCCTCTTGAAGTGAAATTTGCTAGGTCTCAAAGGCAATTGGTCATAGTAATCCCACACCGGTGGGTATAAGTGAGCGATCACCTTTGGTAGAAAGACTAGGGATGTGTTTGGGTGATGCTGCTATATACACCAAATATGCGTTCATGTAGAATGTCATGGTGGAAGGAATTGCTGCAAGTTGTTCACAAAGGGTATCACTGATGATTTGACCCAAGAGATGTGTTGAGACTTCCTTATGGGCATGATGAACTTATACATCCATGGTTCAAAATCATTAGAATGTTCTAAACCCATCATCCTGTTGAGAAGAGTGATTGTGTCTCTGATTTCCCACTTGAAATCACTACGGTACAACTTTTCCCACCTTGTAAAAGCAACTCATGGCTCACTAATCCATCTATTGATATGGCGTTTGCAATCTTTTTCTCTTGAAGCATAATACTCAGTTGCACTATCTCTGGAGATATCTATGTAAATAAGTGTCCGTGGTATCCTGAAAACCTTCTCAATAGTATCAACATCAAGCCAGATTATCACTTCCCCATCATCATTCCTGATAGTTCTTGTCTCTTTGTCAAAATGATTGGCACAAGAAAGAACGAACTTAGGTTCTAGGGAAGCCACTGGAAAGGAAGAAGCATGGTGAATGTGGCTGTCCAACAAGCATTGCATATTGCTATCCTTGGGATCCTCCAGCTGTTTAACAAACTCTGACATGTCAACGTGCCCTATTTCTGTATCTTTGATATGCTCCATGGAAGTGGAAACTTGAGATGGAGAGATCTCATTTTGGTACTTATCATATTTATATTTCATCTTCTTCTAAGAGGAAGATGACGATAGATCAGTCATTGAACAATTGCTTGTTACAGTGCGATGAAGATCTAGAATTGTCAAAGCAACATCAAGATGAGCCGAATGAAACATATTTCTTCTTTTCAATGGGAAAAACTCTATCCCTCTTTGAGAGGAAAATGATGAATAAATATGAACACTTGGAAATTGGCTTTTGGTCAATTTCGGATCTTGGGAGATATGTTACAAGTATGTAAGTGAGGTAGGACATATTTGCATTTGAGTTTGTAAAACCGAATGCAAGTATACTTGTAATAAGAAAAATGGAAGAATGTGTGAAAAAAGGAATTTTGACATAGAAAAGATAATGAGAATGGAATGTGTGAACAAGGGTAATGAATGTAGATGAAATAGGAATGAATTTTGGAAGATCGTCTCTATTTTAACCTCAAGAGAATGGGAAAAACCTTCACTTGTAATCAGGTTTTTAAAACCCGAAATTGGAAATACAAGCTTTTTAATAACTTTGAAACTTGAAATTTTGGCAAAAGATGATTAAGTCTTTTCAACCAAAGGGGAAAAACTCACTTTTTCATCTTACTTGCAATTGAATTTTAAAAACCTGAAATTCAAGTAAAGATAAAAACAAAAGGGGAAAGACAATGCAATCCTTAAATTAGATTCAAGACTTGGAAAGAAAGGGGAAGATCACTCTCAAAGCCGAAATAAAACAAAAACAAAACATACACCTAGAATGATCAAACAAGGAATGAAAACAAAAAAGAAAGGAAAAGAAAGCAAAATAGAAAATTAACCTTACCTTGCTTAATCAAGATGCATTTTCAAATGATGAAATAATCCTTGAATGGAAGAACCGATTCCTTAAATAGAGAATAAAACCATAGAACCAAAACCCTTGCCACATCCAAAGAGAAACAAGATTACAACAAAAATGACTTACAATATGGAGGAAGAATATGTCAAAATATCATGGAAAACCCACGTAGAAATAATAGGAACCAAAACGTGTAAGTTCCAACTGCAAAACGTGGCATTCCAACTCCAAATCGTGGCATTCCCAAAATGGCCTATGGAGTGAAAAACACAGTCAAAGAACAATTAAATGGCAACCATACAAGCTACAACGTGGTTCAAAAAGCATAAAGTCCACCTTGAATTCAAAATGCCCCCTCATCCCATAGATTCCTCCACCAATATTGGTTAGAAGTTGTGGAAAAATCAAACTCTAAAGGGAGAAGAGCAAGTCAGGTTCTTGAGGAAAAGAAACAAGTTTAAAATGCCTTGTAAAAGACATGTAATCGGGTTTTAGAAACCCTCTTACAAGTTTAATTTTTCTTCACTTTTCATCTCTTAGGCAAATCAGGTTTGTGAGAGAAAAGAACATGTCAAAATAATGTGTAAGAGGGAAATAAAATCCCCTTTACAAGTTTTAATGACTTAACTTAAAAAAAGAACTTTCCATAGGGAAAATAAAATTCCCTTTACAAGTGACTAGAAAGACAATAACATATGTAATAGGGAAATAAAATCCCCATTATAACTTAGAATCACTTAAGTAGGAAGTTTTTAAAGAAATTACAAGTTCTTTTTTACTTATAATTTTAAATTTACTTAAAATATGTCCAAAAAGTTCCTACAATGATTTAAAAGACATAAAGAAACAATGGGGAAATAAAAAGTAAGTTACAAGTTTAAAAATTACATAAAGTGCACTTGTAATTGACTTAAAATTTCCCTACAACACTAAAACAAGAGAAAATAAAACTTGCAATCAAAGGAAAATTTTCCACTTGCAGTCAGGAAGAAAAAACCATAGCAAACAAACTCAGAATGCGATGAAATTTGAAATGTGGATCGAGGATGGACTGAGGATTAAGCCAATCCAAGGGCGAAACATAATTCTACCTCAAGAAGCATGCCTTAGAGTAATTTTTTTCATTTTTTAACAAAAAATTTAAAGGGGTTGTCCATTTTTGTGAATACAAAAATACGGACAACACATGGTTCCCCATATTAACTAACAAATCAATCTTAATAGATTGGCTCTGCAAGTTAGAGATGAGGTCAACTTATGCTAATCAACCATCAATTAATCATAGGGTACATTGAATCATCAACCAATTTAACAAACTTGAGTTGAAGTTAGTAATATGTGTACACTATGAGATGCCTAAGTTTTGTTGTAGTTTAATAATCAATTAACTTATAACTTTTATCAAAAGAAGAGACAATCCTGCAAAAGTATGAAATTACAATCACATATTAAAGATTAATTACAACTAAGGGTTATCATTAGGTATAAATAAAAAATAATTAATGTTTAATACTAAGCTAAATTACTTTGATGCAATTCACATAGTTGTAGGAATAAAAAAACATGAAACTATGTAAACTATTTTTCAAACTAAATCATAAAAATACTAAAAATAATCTACTTAGTAATACCTTAGCTCAAGTGGGCTTTAGCTTGGGTAGGTGTACTCACTATACTGACAGCTAAATGAATTTACTATGTCAAGATTTATCTCATATACTAATTCATGAAGGAAATCACCCCCCCCCCCCCCAACACACACACATATGTGTGTGTGTGTGTGTATTTATATATATGTATATATACATACATGCATATGTATGTATATATACATGCATATACATATATATATGTATATGTATATACATATGTATATATCTATACATATATATACATACATATGCATGTATGTATATATACATATATATAAATATATACATATATACATATATGTGTATATGTGTATACATATACATATACATATACATATGTTGGCATTGCATGAAGATTGCATTGAAGAATTATATTAGGTAATGTTTTCATTGATGTCAATTGCAATCGGTAATGAAGTAGTAAAGATCAACTGGTAACCCTATCCAGTTGAGAAGAAGAACCCTAACCGATGAAGCTTGGCGATCAGTTGTGATGATTTATGACCGAATGATGATCAGTGATGAAGATGATGCAGAGCCCTCCTTGTAACCTACAAAAACACCTCAAAATGTATGAAACTGACCCCTCAAAGCAAGAATGGGATCCTATCAAGACAAGGCTCTACAACATTAATTCAATCCTCTCACCATCTTCAAGACTCATGCCTACTCAATCTTGGGCACCTTGCTCCAACACACTCTATGATACCTCCAAGGGTTACTGACCATTTGCATACCGGTTTTGGGTCATACAAGACTCCCCAAGGTCAGACCAAGTACCGGTTGTAAGGATTCATCCCCATTCCTTAAGAAACCTACACAATTAGGCCTATTTGCTTGTAGCCCTTTCTAGCGGGTAAAGGGACCTTAAGTTCAAACTTTACCAAACACCTGTTAGGATTCCCAAAGATACTGAGAGGGGGGGTGAATCAGTATCTAACCGGTTAATGGATTTTCTAAACTTATTAAATGAATTGCATGCCAAAACAGTGTACCAGTAAACCATAATTAATGCAGTAAATAAGAACAGTAAACACAACATAGAAAACACACCATAACACAATATTTTTAACGAGGAAACCCGGTGTGGGAAAAACCTCGGTGGGATTTGTGACCCACAATATTCGCTCACGGGCCAATAAGTGAATATTACTGATACAATAGGGGCCTGCACATGCAGGAAGGCCAATTGTCTAAAGATCACTGCTTAAATACAAAAAGGGAAGTCTCACTGACTTACAAAAGTGGATTATGTAAATCCAATGTCATGTACTACTTCGGTTCAGCATCTGCTATGCCAGGTTCAATATCGGTTTAAGCTCATACAACTTCCAAAACCCTATTCCAAGGTCTGCCTTAATATTCACATCTGCCTATTACATTCCTTCCATGTCTTTTTTGCTTCTTACAAATGATTTACAAGATATCATACTTATATGAGTCCTAATACAATTCGCCTTGTCGTCTTACAAAAAGATTTTACAATTAAATACAAAATACAATAAACAAAATCCTGTTAGCCAGGGTGCCAGTAAACATCTTTGCCAGTGTCTGTGCCTGTGCCAGTGTTTGTCGGTGCCATAGGATTGTAAGGTTTCCATCAATGACAATACCTTCAATCACCTACAATTTCTCATTGGAGTGTGCATTTTCCAACAATCTCCCCCTTTGGCATTGATGGCAACACTCATGAGAAAAAGCCAAAATTTTATCCAAAAAGTGTTGTCCAAAAATCTTATCAAAACTGTGTGCTCCAAAACCGTGTGCTCCCCTTGAGCAGATGATCTCTTTTGTCTTACTCCTTTTTCTCATCCTCTACTACTCCCCCTTTGGCATCAATGACAAAGGCTATCATTCAATGTAATTGAGTGTAGTTCCTGTCTTGATCCCTGTAACCGGTTGGTTACAATCTGATATAACTCCGCTAATGCACAATTTATGCTGTTATAGAATCTCTCATTGTCCTTTAGTGCTTCTTCAGTCCTTTGGATTGTACCAGTGAGTATGTGCATTTGTTCTTCTGATGTCTTAAGTCCTAGAACAAGAGCCTCAAGAAACTCTTTTCTCAAAGAGATGAGGATATCTAGTTTAGGACTTAGTCTACATTTCAGTTCCTTTGCCTTAAACTTAAATCTCTCTTTATCTTTTTCAAGTTTTCCAATTTTCTCTTCAAAGCTGACAATTTCCTATTCTACTACCGATATTGAATCAAATGAACCTATCAAATTATCATCAATATTATTGATTTCCTTTTGAGCTCTGCTGATCTCTTTATCTATATTCTCTGTCAAAATGTTTGTCTTACATGTGTCTCTGTATAATTTCTTGAAGTCCAAAATTGTCTTTCCTAGTGCTGGTAATAATGTGTCTGTATGTTCCTTACTCTTCTTTACTGTCTCCTCAAAGAATTATTCCTTCTCTTTATTCATTTTCTCTCTGAAAGTCTCCTCATTGATTTGATAAACTGTTAGAAGATTGTTGGTTATGTACTTAGACAATGTGTCTAATTGGCCTAAAGAATCTTTATTCTCTATATTACACTTGGGTGCAATCATCTTCAAAATTGGTATGGTGTCATCAATTGCCTTATATGCAAGTGCATTGCAATCAGTTATTTTCTTAATTGAATCAAGCAATACCTCTGTTACATTAGTTGGCCGAAATTCTGTCAGTAAAGTATTAGATGATTGACCAACTATCTTAACAATCTGTAATCCATCGGTGTGAGGAACCTCTTTGCTTATGGTGACCTTTGGTAGGTTAGTTTGAGTCTTCATTTCTACAAGAAAGGGTTTAGGTTTCTCAGCTAATGCCAGTGGCACAGTCTCTGCATTAACCCTTACCTCATCCTTCTTCTCATCTGATTTCTGAGTATGTACCTCAATTTGTTTCTCAGAGCTTTCCACTGCCATTTTTTTTTTCTTCTGATTTTGACTCTATGTTTTTTACCCGTTTCTTTGTGTTTACCTCTGAAATGCCTATAGTCGGTATCTCAACAGATTTGTCAGTACTATCAGTTGCCCGTTTCTTAGTAGATACATCAGTATGTACACTAGTGGTATCTGCCTTTCCTGTATCCGGGGAATCAGTGCTTGTTCAATTTTTTGTTCAGTCCCAATTTGAATGTTTCCAACCATATCCTCAATATTTGTCTCAACTGTAGTGTCTTCTACCGGTGGCTCAGTTGCCACATCTCTCTTCTCACTTGATTCCTTATCAAACACAATGTTAACTTCCTATGTGTCAATATTCATTGTATACAACACCTCAGAATGAGGATTTGTGTCCTCATGTGTTGTCTCCATACTCTCTGTTGCCGGTGGTGTATCAACATTTTGTGCTGGTGGAGTATCAGAAAGAGGTGGGGGTAAGTTATCTATCACCTTTATACTCAAAGGTCCACCTACCTTACCTTTACCTTTATCCTTTTCTTTTTGGTAGACTTTAAAAGTCTTTGGTCTCTTAAGCTCTTCTTGTTTCTCTTCTTCAACAAAGAATATATCCCACTTGTCTGCAGTTTCTTCTGATATCTCATTAACTCTGCTAGCCATTAGTGCTACATGCCGGTGACCGGTTGAAAATACAGTTCGGTTAGCCTCACTTATTAGTTCATCAATTTCTTTTGTTGAATTCACTAGGTGACCTGCAAGTAGTTTCTCTATCTTCATCTTTTTATCCAATTCAACAATTGCTGCTCTCCTTGCTTCTAACCTTCTATACAACTCATTGGGTGAATCATCTACAACCTCAATCAAAAATTTCTTGTAGATATCCAAGTGTAGGATAACACTGTTTTCAATGCTTTCCTTTTCATCACTGTTAAAAGTATCATACAACTTGCTAATGTTTGATAAGTTACCATTTTCCGTTATCTCATTCAAAAGGTTGTCAAGTGGAGGAACAACTTGTTTTTCTTTCCTTTTCTTTGGTGTTAACTTCTTTGCTAGAGGCCTAAGTACCTGTTGTTTCTGTCTTGTTCTCTTAGGTGTAGGAGCGGGTACCGGTGAAGGTCTCCTTTTCCTTACTACCCTTTTAAAGTCTGCCGGTATTTCACTACCAGAGGAGGTACCAACCGGTGAAAGATGTGTTTCCGGTTGTAATCCTTCCAAGTCACTCTCCTTAATACCAATTTTATTCAATATGTCTTCCTTGATTCCTTTGGCCTGCCTTGTTCCTTTTCTAACTATTTGTTCAGTTTTCTTTATTCTTTTTTGTGAACGAATTTTGCTTTCAATTGTTTTTGCATTTCCAAATATTTCTTCAGTTGGTTCTTTAGGGGCTTCTAGAAGTGCTTTTGCATAAGTTTCTATTATGTTCTCATCAGCCTCACATCCCATCTCTGTAACCCAAATAGTCCTTGGGACCACTGCCTCCATCCAGATTTCATCTTTCTTTATCACAAAGCATATCTCCTTCTAATATTTATCTACTATAGATTGAGATAGCCTTTCTCTAATTTTTATTCTATCCTTCAGTGTCTGAAAGTGTTCATTTATGTTCTTTTCTCTGTCATCTCCCTTGTTGTTTAGTATGTTCAGAAGTTGTTTTCCTACCGGTATGTCAAAACCAAAATCCTTTCTACCAATACCGGGTACTTCCTTAGTAATATATAGCATTAAACATACAAGTAGGTTGCCAAATCTGAATACACCTTTCTTATTACCTTTGATCTTCCTCAGATTGTCTATCAGTTCATCCTTCAACCATTCACATATGTTAATCTTTGCATTGTTGTTTACCATGTCATAGGCACTCTTGATACATAAGCTATAAACAAAGTTTAATCTGTTGGCATGTGTAACTTTGTATCCAAGAATCATGCTAATGAATTTTACATTGATATCCTTTACATCGTTCACTCTCAAGGATCTCTTGTCAAAGGTTGCATCGGTTAGGGTCATTACAGTGTCATTTGGAACCTTTTTAGTCTTGTCAGGCCTGTTACCGGTGGAAGGTAAGCCTGTCACTGCCCTAACTACTTCTTTTGTTATCTTGTGAATTGAATCCAACCAAAAGAACTCCCCATGAACTCTGCTTAACACAATCCTTATAACATCCTTTGGAAAATCAGGAATACTAATAATCTCCACAAAACCTAGGGTTTCAACTATCTTATGTTCTGGTTTCACATTTCCATTAACATCACAAATTACTGTTCTATACATGTTCATTATCTCTTCAGCTCCTAGTTCTTCAATATGACAATGTATGTAAATTCTAGGATCCTCAGCATAAGCAACTCCTTTGGGTATTTTTGAAAAAGCTCCTAGGGTATCATCTTTCTTCGCAATTTTGGGAATAATTTTAAATACGTGCGTAGGGCACTTAACAACTTCAATTACAATAGGATTTGCAATGAATTTAGGTGCAGAGGAGGAAGCCATTGTATAAATACCTTAATATGCCTTTAGGTGTAAGTGCTTGAATGATTTGCTTCACTTCTCGCTGTGGATGCCTTTGCTCGAGATTTTTGCACTCTAAGGAAATTTGAATGCTCAGTGAATGAAAAAAGAGCCAAAACACTTGCTTTATAATGTCATTTCCTTCAACTACCACATTAAATGTCTACCAGTTAAGTGAAACTTAACACATCTACCGGTAAAGAAGTATTTCAACTTCTCACCATCAACCGAGGGTAAATTAGCATGTTTTTCAATTCGTTGCCATACCCCCAAAAGGTTTCTTTTTAGTTAGATGAAGAATCTCCTGCCGGTGGACTGATACTATGTTCTACCGGTGAAGGAATAGCTTCATTAACATTCATATCTGACTTCTTGATCCATTGTTTTGAAAATTCTTACTTTACTTCTTCAACCTTCTCTTTACCTTTCAAATTGGGTCCTTTGTTATTTGCCGGTGATGCCTTACTTCTACAAAAATTTGCAATATGTCCAATCTTGTTACATGCATAACAAATCACATTGTTTTTTTGAATAGCTTTTCCATATCCTATGCCAGTATGTGCTCTGCATTGACTAGATAAGTGTCCAAATCTTCCACAAACATAACATCTTACATTCATTCTGCAGTTTTATGAATTATGACCAACTTTGTTGCATTTAGAACATTGACCAGTGGGTGCACTGGTGTTCTGATAGTTTCTAGATCTACACTAATTTTCTCTATGACCATACTTGTTACAGTTAAAGAATTTTCCATTGAATTTGTAGGCATTAGGTTGTCTTGCCAGTTTACTGTGATCATGATTGTTCGCAGTACCAGAGCTTTCACCAACTTCAAAGCCAAGGTCATTAGTATCTCCATTATGTTTTTAATTTTTCAACATGTCATTAAGTTCCTCTGAACTTTTCTTGAATTTCTCCTCGTGTTGATTTGCAGTAGCCAACTCATTTTCTAAGAAATCTTTCTGTCTCATGAGTTCATTTTTATCATGCTCCAAGTGAATTATATCTATCTTCAACATATCATTTTCATGACTGAGTCTTAGATTTTCATTTCCAGCATCATTGATTCTCCTAACTAAGTCATCTGCATTCTTCTTTCGGTCTTCAATGTCTTTAAAAAACCTCATAGTCATATCTTGCATTTCATTCCTCAAGGCCATGTTATCTGCTTCATCTTGCTTACAAGATCATTAAGATTTTCTTTTTCATCATCATCACTCTATATCTTCTCATGAAGTTCTCTTCTTTTGTTCCTAGCAATAGTGAGATTTTCTTGAAGTCCTTGAATAATTTCCTGTGCAGCCTTCAGATCATCTTCAAGTTTCATATTCTTCAATTTTTCTACATCATAATCTACAAGAGTTGTTTCCAATTGCTTTCTCAAGTTTTCCATCTGTACCGGTGTCAGAATCTTCCTCAAGGTGTTAGGCTTTTGAAAATAGAGGACTAGGCTCTGATACCAATTGTTAGGATTCCCAAAGATACTGAGAGGGCGTGAATCAGTATCTAACCGGTTAATGGATTTTCTAAACTTATTAAATGAATTGCATGCCAAAACAGTGTACCGGTAAACCATAATTAATGTAGTAAATAAGAACAATAAACACAACATAGAAAGCACACCATAACACAATATTTTTAACAAGGAAACCTGGTGTGGGAAAAACCTCGGTGGGATTGTGACCCACAATATTTGCTTACTAGACAATAAGTGAATATAACTGATACAATAGGGGCCTGCACATGAATGAAGGCCAATTGTCTAAAGATCACTGCTTAAATACAAAAAGGGAAGTCTCATTGACTTACAAAAGTAGATTATGTAAATCCAATGTCATGTACTGCTTCAGTTCAGCATCTGCTATGCCAGGTTCAGTATTGGTTTAAGCTCATACAACTTCCAAAACCCTATTCCAAGGTCTGCCTTAATATTCACATCTGCCTATTACATTCCTTCCATGTCTTTTTCGCTTCTTACGAATGATTTACAAGATATCATACTTATATGAGTCCTAATACAATTCGACTTGTCGTCTTACAAAATATTTTACAATTAAATACAAAATAAAATAAACAAAATCATGTCGGCCAGGGTGCCGATAAACATCTTTGCCGGTGCCGGTGTCTGTGCCTATGTCGGTGTCTATCGGTGCCATAGGATTGTAAGGTTGCCATCAATGACAATACCTTCAATCACCTACAATTTCTCATTGGAGTGTGCATATTCCAACAACACCCTGGCAAAAAAAAAAAGGATTCAAGTACCCTTTTGGAAGTTACACAAATCCCCAAAAGGAAGGGTCAGGGTTTGACAAACAAAGGTTTGAATCGGTAGGATGTTGACTGTCCTAAAGGGATAATTAGATCTCTATTTGTGAAGCACCTATATCTAGATGAGTGAACTAGGCAAGTACAACTCCCCTGGGCATGTGGGGTACCATAAACCATAAGGGATTCTAGGGTTACACGCTTGGAATCATCGCCATTTACACACAAGGGTAACTTTGTTATTCAAGGTCTAGGTAGCCACATAGAGATGTCTACCTAGGGTTGCTTCAAACACACATCTCCCTTGCTCCTCTTGCAAAACACTTTTGGAATCCTAGAATACACTAACCATACTTGCGTTTCACCAAATCCCATGGGTCTCAGATTGATAAAGTGCAAGGTACGGCCACGGAGGAGGAAAAACCCAAGGGAAACCCTAGTTTTCCGGGCACTTACAGTAAAATTTGAATATCAAGGGCAAGACACATGACTAGGACTTCAAACCAAAGCCAAAAATAATTTAACTCTCCTCTCCAACCAATTAACATCATTGGGAATGGATCCCAATCCGTACAGTACCGTACCATGGACCAAAACTCCAGAATTGCAGGAAAAAGCTCAGAATTCTATTAGTTTGTTGTCACCAAAACTCTTCTTTGTACAGTCTCCCCTTGGGAATTGGATCCACAAGGTGTATAAATCACTCCACAACTAATCTCAGCTAAAACCAAGAGGTTAGAGCCATTGGAGGAGTTTCAAATAAACAAAAATGTAAAAGTGCATAAAAGTTGCTCATGACAACTTTTAACAACTTTTGCAAAAGTTGTCAAAATGTCATCTTTCGCCTCCTAATGCCTTGGGCCAAGTCTAACCCCTCCTAAAACATCCTAGAAGAACAAAACCAACACATTTGATCCCCTATTGTCCAAAAGTCCTAATTGGCTTATAGAAATGCCAAAATAGGAGTTTGGCTCACAAGATGGGGTTCTTGGGGTTCTTTATTACAAACACACAATGCATGATTGAAACATATACAAAACATTCTAAAGACATATTTGATTCCTTATCCTCCCTCCCCCGAGTCTAACTTATCATCTTGAAGGGCTTGATGGGGTGCTCCTGCACCAGAAGATGCCACGTAAGCATGTTGCACGTGATGAGTTTCAAAAAGGTTTTGGTGCATAAAGACAACCGTTTATCTTGGGAATGATCAAATACATAGTATGAAGTGAGAAACACATGATGTGTTACAAGATTCAAAGTGCGGTGATCCAGGAATGATTGTAGATGCCTAGAAGAATGTAAAGTTGATTGCATGCAATCTAACGGTCAAGATTGAATCGATGTGTTTGTGATATCTATGAGATTTTTAGGGTTTGTGTTGTGTTACCGACCTAATGTATTTTCTTATAAGGTCGATGATTTGATTCAATTGTTGGAAATTTGATAGAATGTGGAAGTGATTGTTGCCAAACTAGGAGGTGTGTCTATAGAATGATGTGAAGGCAGATAGGAGCAGTAAAGGATCTGATTGAGCAAGGAAGTGCTATTTCTAGATCGGTCAAATAACCTGTTGTTCTCTAACCATTACATTAGTAAAATACCTTAACAGGTAAGCTTTAATAGGATTGTTGTTGAAATCCTCTAACCAGGTGATCCATTAGCTTGGATTTGAAATCCTCCATTGAGGTTACCTTTAACAGGGTATTTGTAGTCAATCCCTTAACTAGGTGGTCCTTAACCGGACCTATTCCTAACAGAATATTCTTGTATAAGCTTCTAACAAGGCTTGGCTCCTAATAGGGAAAAATTCAGAAGAGTCAAAATACTTGTGGGTATTCATCCCCATCGTGGTTTTTCCCATTTGGATTTCCACGTGAAAAATCATTGTGTCAAGTGGTGAATGATTTTGTGGATGTGTTTTTGGTTTGGTTGATATGAATGATTGGTAAATCTGCATAGATACATTTAAATGACTGGAAATGATCTGAAATATGTTTACTGGTATTAGTGAAGTGGTTTAAGGTTTTGGTCAAAGGATATTTAATTTTCAGATCTGTTGATTATATCACTGAAGTATTAGGTCAATCGGTAAGGTTTGACAGTGTTGCTACAATTTTGTTAAAGTGTCTAAACCGGTAAACTTTGTGAGTTGTTTTTGAGTTGGTAAGAAGTTTGGTGAAAACCCAGTCAATTTTCTATCTACTGATTCACCCCCCCTCTCAGTAGTTGACCGGATCTTTATAGTTTCATCATATTATCAATTGGTATTAGAGCATTCCAGGTCCTCTTGAGTATAAGCCTAATAGCTTGAGGAAAAGATCCAGGAGAAAATGATGAAGAGAGAATGTCTGAAGTTCAATAGAGATATCTACAGAATTTGGAGTGATAGGATGAAGATTTACATCAAGATTTTAGGAAGTCGGTATTGGGATCATGTCATCTCTAAGTATAACTTTCCTAGTGGAATTCTGACACATGATCAGAAGAAGGAGCAATAGGAGAACAATCAAGCATTGGAGGCCATCATCAGTACCTTGTTAGATTCAAAATATGTTGATGTTCATGGATTAGAGACTGCATACGAAATTTGGAAGAAATTGGAAGAAATCTATGGTGGTGATGAGCATGTAAAGATAGCTAAGGAAGAGAGTCTCAGAGGAAAATTTGATGACATGAGAATGGCTAAAGGTGAAAACATTTAATAGTATGGTTAGAGAATCAAGGAGATAGTTGGAGAAATCAAAAGTGTTGGAGGTACAGTGGAGGATGCCACTATGGTTAGCAAGGTATTGAAAACCCTTCTACCAGTCTATGTTATCAGAGTTACAACCATTCAAGAACTCAAATCTATTGATAAGACAAAGGTAACTCTTGACTCCATCATTGGTAAATTAACTGCATTTGAATTAAATGATTTTGATGGAAGTGTTCAGAGGTCAGAATCTGCATTTAAAGCCTCAGTCTCAACCCCAACAGTAAGGAAAAGCAGAGAAGTAAGTTACAGTCATTAATTTCGATCCAGCAGAGAGGTAGATGATGAAGGTAGCTTGATGGAACTTGAAGCATTGTTAGCCAAGCGGTTACCCAGAGGTATCAGTAAGTATAGAGGTAAATTACCACAAAAATGTTTTGCATGTAACTAGATAGGACATATTGTTGCTAACTGTCCCAATGGAGATAATGAGAAAAAAAGGGATAAATATAGGAAGTTTAAAGGAAAAGGAATTTTTTTTTGTCTCATTGTAGTGGATGGAGGTATTACTGATGAAGAATCTGAGGAAGATACAAATGAGGACACTATCTTTGTTACTATCAAAGAAGACATATCAGATCAAAAGGCATTGGTTTCTCGCTTGGAAAATTCAAATGATTGGATTATAGATAGTGGTTGTTCACACCACATGACTGGTGACCGGAGCAAGTTTGTAACATTAAACAAATTTGATGGAGGTGTTGTCAGATTTGGGAATAACTCTCCTTGCATAGTGAAAGGCAAAGGATCCATCTCCTTGAATGGTAAGAGTAGTGCAGATGATGTCTATTGGGTTGAAGGTTTGAAACACAATCTTTTGAGTGTTGCTCAGCTCAATGACAAAGGTTACCTATTAGAATTCAAGAATGGAGTTTGCAAGATCTTTGGAAGCAAAGGTGAACTGATTGCAATAGGCAAACAAACTAGAGGTAATCTTTTTCACTTAAACTCTAAAATCAATAGTTGTTTGATTGCAAAAGTAGAAGATAGTTGTCTTTGGCATTAGAGGTTTTGCCATGTGAACTTTGATAACATTGTAAGAGTCATCAAGTCAAAATCAGTAAGATGATTGCCACTGTTGGACAAAATGGTGAATGCTTTGTGCAAGGATTGTCAGTTAGGGAAAATGACATCCTCAACCTTCAAGAGAAAATATTTTTCAGCTGAACATTTTCTATATTTGGTTCATACTGACCTATGTGGACCAATGAGGACTAGGAGTATTCAAGGAGATTGATACTTCATGATATTTACCGATGAATGCTCAAGAATGATGTGGGTCACATTCTTGAAAGTCAAGACAAAAGCATTCAACAAATTTAAAACATTCAGAGCCTTGGTTGAGAATGAAAGTGGAAGGAAGCTGAAATGTTTAAGGACTGATCAAGGTGGTGAATTTACTTCTGAGGAATTCACTAGATACTGTGAAAACAATGGGATCAAGAGGCAACTATCTGCACCAAGGACACCACAACAGAATGGTATTGCAGAAAGGAACAACCGATTAGTAGTTGAAGCTGCTAGGACTATGTTAATTCAAGGAGGTGTAGCTAAGACATTTTGTAGAGAAGCTATCAGCATAGCTGTTTATACAATGAACCAGATACTGGTCAAAAGAGGTAAAGACAAAATGCCCTATGAATACTGGTATGGTAGATCACCAAATGTCAGTTAATTCAAAAAATTTAGTAGCAGATGCTTTATTTAAAGAAGTGATTATTGTAGACACCTAAAATTGTCATGTCTAATTAAATAAATATTTTTATTTATTTAATTATTTTAGCCTAATTCTTCTATTAATTAAATAAGTCTTTATTTATTTAATTAATTCATTTATCCTCTTCTAGCCTTATTTCTCATTTAAATAAATACATTTATTTATTTAAATTATCCTTTTCTTAAATTAAATAAATATCTTATTTATTTAATTGATCCCACTTCCTCTATTAATTAAATAAATCTTCTTTTATTTAATTAATTCATTAGCCTTTTCTACCCATGACACATGTCATTGATCTCTTAATTCCTACACTACTTACCCTTTCATTATTTTATTATTTTCTCTACCTACCCTCTAATCATAGCCAACCATTTATCTTTTACACCTCTCAATCTTATCCCTCCATTTCATATAGTGTCTTCTATATATAAGGAGATGCTTCCTTCATTATCAAACCCTAACTATTTGATCAATTGATGACACTACGCCTTTTGCACTTTCATATGCGATCCTACTTGCAACCACATTTCCGTTCTTTGTTGAGCTCTAGTGCACATATAAAATCTGAGAGCAAATATATCAAGCAAGATCAATGGAGATAGGAAGAATGGAGATCCAAACCCTATTGGACATGTGATGGTGTAATCTTTGTGATTTCATTTGATTTGCATTGTCTTAGGTAATCTTCATATGTTATGGTGGATCTTTGTTGTTGTTAGGCTAGGGTTTTGTGGTTGAATCTATTTAGTCTTTCAACATTGTTCGAGAAGCTATCAGCATAGCTGTTTATACAATGAACTAGATACTGGTCAAAAGAGGTAAAGACAAAACACCCTATGAATACTGGTATGGTAGATCACTGAATGTCAGTTACTTCAAAAAATTTAGTAGTAGATGCTTTATTTAAAGAAGTGATTATATTGGAAAGTTTGATGCCAAAAGTGATGAAGGCATATTTGTTGGTTACTCCACCAAGAGCAAAGCTTACAAGTGCTACAACAACCGGACTAAGAAGATCATTGAAAGTGTCAATGTCTGAGTAGATGAATTTCCGGAAAAATCTGAAGAAATCGGCAAGAAGAAGGAAGAAGAAGAACCAAACACATTATATCAATCACAACCCCAATTAGATTATTGGAGACAAGAATGCAGGTGTGTTATCTAGAAGAAGGCTAAGAGAAAACTCTTGTATGATCTCCACCATTGAGCCTAGAACAACAAAAGAATCACTTGCAGATGAAGACTGGATCAAGGCAATGGAAGAAGAACTTGATCAGATAGAGAAGAATAATACATGGACATTGGTACCCAGATCGAAAAACAAGAATGTAATAGGCACAAAGTGGGTATTTAGAAACAAATTGAATGAAGGTGAAGTAGTGGTCAAGAATAAAGCCAGATTGGTATGCAAAGGATATGCACAAGAGGAAGGTGAAGATTATGGTGAGACATTTGCACCAGTAGCAAGATTGGAAGGAGTAAGGACTCTACTTGCATTTGCAGCATACAACGGATTTAAGGTATATCAAATGGATGTTAAATCAACATTCTTAAATGAAATATTGGAAGAAGAAGTCTACATAGAACAACTAGATGGTTATTCATTAACTGAAGAAAAGGATATGATGTGCAAGCTTCATAAGGCACTATACAGATTGAAACAAGTACCGAGAGCATGGTATGAAATCTTTCACTCTTACTTAGTAAAGATAGGTTTTCATAGAACCAGTGAAGATAGTAACATATATCTCAAGACAGAAGGAGATAAAATACTGGTAAGTGAGGTATTTGTTGATGATATCATTTTTGGAGGTAATGATGATATGTGTCATGATTTTGCTAATGAAATGAAGAATGAATTTGAGATGTCACTCATAGGTGAGATAAATTTTTTCATAGGTTTGCAAATCCAACAGTTGAAGGAAGGAATCTTTATTACACAATCCAAGTATGTGAAGGAAGTGTTGAAAACTTTTGGAATGAGAGATGGTAAACCAGTTGGAACACCAATGGTTACAGGCTGTAAATTGTCAAAGGAAGATTATTCTGCACCAGTTGATGAAGAGGAACATAGATCCATGATAGGTAATCTACATTATGTTGTCCACAACAGACCGTACATTTCTCATGCAGTAGGATTGGTTGCAATATTTTAGACAAATCTGAAGGAGTCACACATGATTGCAACCAAGAGAATTTTCAGATACTTGAAAGGAACACTAGATTATGGATTATGGTATCCATATGCAAGAGACTTTGACTTAAAAGTCTATACCGATGTAGATTGGGCAGGCGATGTGATGACAGGAAAAGTACAACTAGAGGAGCATTTTTTCTTGGAGGCAGATTAGTGTCTTGGAGCAGCAAGAAATAGAGTTGTATCTCTCAATCAATAACTGAAGCTAAGTATGTTGTAGCTTACATGAATTTTACCCAAGCAATTTGGATGAAACACATATTGGAAGGTTTCAAGTTGAAGATATTAGAACCGGTAAGAATGTTTTGTGATAACACAAGTGCTATAAATATTTCTAAGAACTCGGTGTTGCATGTTAGGACAAAGCATATAGAGCTGAAGTATCATTTCCTGAGAGAGAAAGTTCAAAGCAAAGATGTATCACTGGAGCATGTTTCCACTAAAGAATAGCTAGCGAATATTTTTACTAAACCTCTACCTAAGGCTACATTTGAATATCTTAGAGGTAAGTTAGGGGTTGTATCCCTACATGAAGTCAACTAATCAGATGTGGAAGACATCAATCCCCAAGCCTATTGAAAATCTTGAAGTAGGATTGGTGAAGAATGGAGCTACTCCATAAGGGGAGAAACTAATTGTAGATCGGTGAAGCATGGATAAGAAACATAATGGTTTACCTTCACTTTGGCATTGCTGTTAAAGGGGGAGAAGAAAAGTATATGATTGATAGCCTTATATGTTAAGGAGAGAAGACAAATTGTAGACCAGTTACCAACTGAATTTATGAAGATGCAGGTGAAGGATAGTATATATTGAAAAATGTAAACCAGGATTCCTATACCTATGTATATGTTTTAATCTCAATCATGACAATCAATTGGTATTGATATTTGTATTGCCATCAATGCCAAAGGGGGAGAATGTTGGCATTGCATGAAGATTGCATTGAAGCAGTATATTAGGTAGCATTGTCATTGATGTCAATTGCAACCAGTAATGAAGCGGTAAAGCAACTGATAATGAAGCAGTGAAGATCAATCGGTAACCCTATCTAGTTGAGAAGCAGAACCCTAACTGATGAAGCTTGGCAATCGGTTGTGATGATTTATGACTGAATGATGATCGCTGATGAAGATGCCACATAAGCATGTTGTATGTGATGAGTTTTGAAAAGGTTTTGGCACGTAAAGATAACCATTTATCTTGGGAATGATCAAATGAATAGTATGGAGTGACAAACATGTGATGTGTTACAAGATTTAAAGTGCAGTGATCCAGGAGTATTTGTAGATGCTTAGAAGAATGTAAAGTTGATTGCATTTAATCTAATGGTCAAGATTGAACCGATGTGTTTGTAATCTCTATGAGATTTTTAGGGTTTTTGTTGTGTTACCGACCTAATGTATTTTCTTATAAGGTCGATGATTTGATTCAATGAGTTGTTGGCAATTTGATAGAGTGTGGAAGTGATTATTGTTGAACGAGGAGGTGTGTCTGCAAAATGATGTGAAGGTAGATAGGAGTGGTCAAGGATCTAATTCAGAAAGGAAGTGCTATTTCTGGATCGGTCAAAATTTTTTTTGTTCTCTAACCATTACAACAGTAAAATCCCTTAACTGGGTAAGATTTAACAGGCTTGTTTTTGAAATCCTCTAGACAGGTGATCCAATATCTTGTATTTGAAATCCTCCAGTGAGGTTACCTTTAATAGGGTATTACCTTTAACAAGGTATTTGTAGTCAATCCCTTAACCAGGTGGTCCTTAACTGGATATGTTCATAACATAACATTCTTGTATAAGCTTCTAACAAGGCTTGGCTCCTAACAGGGCGAACTTCAGAAGAGTTCAAAATACTTGTGGGTATTCATCCCCACTGTGGTTTTTCCCATTTGGGTTTCCACGTGAAAAATTATTGTGTCAAGTGGTGAATGATTTTGTGGATGTGTTTTTGGTATGATTGATATGAATGATTGGTAAATCTACATAGATATATTTAAATGATTGGAAATGATTTGAGATATGTTATTACTGGAATTAGTGAAGTGGTTTAAGGTTTTGGTCAAAGGATATTTAAGTTTCAGATATGTTGCATTATATCACTGAAGTATTAGGTCAATCGGTAAGGTTTGACAATGTTGCTGCAGTTTTGTTAAAGTGTCTAAACCGATAAACTTTGTGAGTTGTTTTTGAGTTGGTAAGAAGTTTGGTGAAAGCCTAGTTAATTTTCTATCTACTGATTCACCCCCCCTCTTAGTAGTTGACTGGATCTTTATAGTTTCATCATATTATCAACATATACATATACATACATAAATACACATACATACATACATACATACATACATACATACATACATACATACATACAACTCAAAACAAATAAAACTTACAAATTTGTTAGCCTATGGTTCATCTCCTACATTATATTTATAGTCTCTACTTTATTCCAATAGACAAGTGTAATGCCCCACCAATAAACCCTAAAGGATACAACTACAAACACTCGAAAAGAGTGTAAAATATTTTTTTTAATCAATATCATAAGCATAAACGTATGAAATAAACATTTACATAAGAAATTGCACAAGCGGAAGACTAAACCTTAAACTCCTAAAGGGTTTCCAACGAAGATTACTCAAGTAAGAAAATTAACAATAAGGTTGACTAAACCAACTCATGATAGGATGGTTACGACAAGATCAAAGTAATTAAGCTTCATTAAGAGATTACAATAAGCATGATTGAATTCATACAACTGAGTTCAGTTACATTACATTTCTAAAGTTGTATACTTCTTAATCCATATCATTGTATTTAATCAATAATTCCATTCATATGAATACAAAATCTAACATCTAAGCCACATCGTAATAACATTGCATTAAGGTCATAAAGTCTCATAATAATACATAGTGGTTACATCAAATTACAACTTGCCATGAAGGAATACATGAACAAATGATACATCTGACCACATAAGGTCCAATAGATACAAATATGATCAAAGAAGAACAAGAGGATCCAAGAAGAACAAAGAGGATCCAACTGGTACCAGGAATGGAGTAAATCCAAGAGATACATCTGGAGCACCTGCGAAGCTAAACCCTCACAAGAAGGAATAAACAAAACACTCGATGGAAAGTGGCACTACCACCCGACCATGTGGCCTAAAAAGGGACCACCCCTCTATGCTAGGAGATAGTAATTAGGCCCTCAAACAAACCATAATGAAGAATCACATGGTCTAACATGTACATCGGGTACTCACATAAGGTATAAGCATATATATATGACTCCCATAAGAATGTTTCAAGTAAAGCCAACACAAGAATACACACTAGTGATCATAAGGGAAGAGTGTCATTGCATAGCTGGTATGGGTTATCCTGACAGACCTCTATAGGCCCCGACCCCCATCCTAGGTTATCCTGGTAGCGTCTCCCAAACCCTCGGCCCCCATCCATGACTCATGCGGACTGAAGAAACCTTTTGTGAGGACAAGGTGGTTGGTTTTTCCATTCTAGACCTTCCCAATGCATCTTGAGTCTATATGAGCACTCAACCATGAGCGTGGCACAATCAATCTTGATTAATGTCTTAAAACCCAATGCCAATTTATTAATTAAATTTCCAAGGGGTTATCCTCGCAACCACTTTGGGTCCCCAACACCCACTCAAGAGCCACTCTTCCTTATGACACTACACAACCTCCAAAGAACTCCAAGGCAACACACAAAAGCCAACCAAACATAGGGAGTTCAAGAAAAACTGAAGAAACAAACTTGGTTATACAAACCTTATACCAAGGTTAAACCAATTGGAGGTGTGAAACAGACAACTGGTCTATTCACAAGACAAGACCACAACCCGAATAAAGAAAGTACAACCAAAATCAAAACTTAACCAATAACTTACATGATCGACTCGCATTCAACAACATATCAACATAACCACAAGAATTTCTCTTTTCAAATAAAACACCCAAAATCCTCCAACAGAGTAAATATCCAAAAATGATTCACTTGCACACTAAACATATATCCATTTTAAGGAATGATAAAGACCATTCAAAAATATAATTAAAAGCTATTGTTATCTAATTGTAGCTCTTTCAATTAAATGATTCCTCCATGATAAGAAAGTCTACAACAGGGAAACACATAAAAAAGGTCTAAGTCCACATACACCAATCAATTTGAACGATGACTTAACTATGAAGCCAAACAAACAAACACCATCAATTATTTCAAAATAAAGATTTGTTATTCCATCAAGTTTATGTAGACCAAGGGTTTCTATCATTTCTAAGTTTCGATTTTAAACAATATCTCAATAGTTTTCAAAAAACAATATATTTCTCCAATTTCATATTCACTAACATCATTTAATAATTCCAAAAATATCAACAGTAGAAATTTTAGACTTAATTATGTAATTATGTATATATAATTATATATACCAATATATACAAAATAATATATATATATAGACACCTAAAAATGTCTCATTGATTGTGTACTAATTATTCGTCCAATTAGTTAAATAATTCTTTAATTATTTAATTCAGCGAATTAATCTTATTCTTCTAAATTCATATTTCTTCATCATCTTACTAATTATTCCATTTTCAATTCTATCATTGTTTAATCATTTAAACCATTTTCTAATATTAATTAAATATATATTATTTAATTAATTATGATTATTCATCCCTCAATTTAAATAATCTTTATTATTTAAATAAATTCCATTTTCAATTTCTATCTATTCAATTAATCATTAACCCTTTTTTTAATATTAATTAAATATTAATTATTTAATTAATTGTGATTTTATTCCTTTAATTTAAATAATCTTTATTATTTAATTAAATTCATTAAATAGTTTCTTTAAATTATTTAATTAACTAATTTATTCTTCTAATTCTAATTCCAAATCCTCAAATTCTAATTTTGTTTAATTCCTTTAATTTAAATAATTTTTATTATTTAATTACATTCATATTCTTCTAATTTCATTCAAATTCAAATTCAAAATCTTCTAATTTCACCAATTTCAAATAAATGTGCAGGATTTCAAAAATCAAATTGAAAATCAAAGTCAAGTTCTAAATATATTCAAATAACAAATTGAATTTAAAATAAATTCAATATTTGAATTAATTATCATGCAAAGAATAAATTGAAAATCAGAGTCAAAGTGTAAGCACATTGCTAAATTAATTAATTCAATCAATCAATTAATTAAATCATTATCTTTTCAATTCCTATTTCTATCCTCCACTTTACTTTTTTCCAAAAAGCTTTCAATCAGTTAACTATTTCAATTTCTTTAATTTCCTCCAATCATTCATTTTCTATCTCTAGTTAGCTTTTTCTAAATAAAGTTTTCTTTGTCATCAATCAATTATCCTCCAATCATTCTTTTTCATCTTTCAATCAACATTTTTCTCAACCAGTTAACTATTTAATCTATTCAATCTATTCAGTTCCACCTCCAAATCAGTAGTTCAACTATCAGTCAGCATATGAGCTCACATGAGTTCCACCTCTTGATCATTCTGTTCCACCTTTCAATCAATCCTCTCCAATAATATATAAATTGAGCATTCAATCTCCATTTTCAACAATCATGAACTTTGAATCTTTGTGTCAATTGCAGGTTGCCAACGTGATATCTGAGAGCCATCATACCACAAAGAGGAGAAGAACAATGGAAGCTATATGCAACCAAACAATCAATCATCTCAATCCAACATATACATGTTCCAAAACGTGCATCAAACTTACCATGAACAAACAAGTGTCATACCTATTTCTCCATCACTTGAAGAGAAACTAGCTCGAGAAATAGAAACCTTGGAACAAAATGTTAAAAAAGGTGAAGAGAGTAGATCCCAGATGTTCAAACTATTTCAAAAATTTGGAGATCCCATTACAAACCTAGAGCCAGTTGATGTGTGAGCTCTTATTATGAAATTAGACATACCAGCTATTCTCACACAAATAAACATGAGAAACCAATATCAACAACAAACACATCCAAAAATGCAAGTCCAACAACCAATAAAACAAACAACACAACTCTCCGGACCACAAATTGTGCAAACAAGTCAACCACTACCAAGGTCACACATAATCAAACAATCAATTTTTCCTTCAGTCACATCACATGTCTGTGAATATCCTCCTATGTCTTCAAATACACCACCAAGGGTCTCCCAAATGAATGCAAGTGTATTTACAAACACATCACCCTTTGGACATCAATCAAACATGGTCAATGTGTCACCTATCATGCGGCAAGGCCATTTGCCCATGTCTAGGAATGGCTCTTCCATCAAGACTTTGTACCTCAAGTAGCCTCCATATCTTCCACCATTTCCTCATACCCCGAAGTCACAAAAGAGCAGTCCATACCATCTTTATCCAATAACACAACCTCCTAAGGGCTATCCATTGTACAAATCCAATCTAATCCAAGTCATGATGCTAGTCCTTTCCATGCTTCAGAAATTCAAGATCCAATGCCATCATATATTTCATTTCCACGAAAAACCCACTTCAAAGAGTCTCATTCAAAATCCTTTCTCATCAGGCCAAAGTGTTGAAACATTCCAAGAATCTCCCACGCATATCCAAACTCCTTCCCTGTGTCAAGAGGATGATCCAAAATCAGAAGAAATGAGTCCTGAAACAAATAAAGATCAAGAACAAACAGTTAAATCCTACCCAATTTTTGATCAAGATCCCATCGACCAAGAATCTTATGATGATCCCCTTGCTCTATTCTATTCCATTCATAATGATACCCTTTCATCTCAAGAACAAAGTGTCCTTTCAAGTCCCATCCAACATCCAGCTCCTAAGCAAGATCAGGATATCCTTTCCATCCTTCCTAATAATCCCTTTGCAAGTCAAGATCAAAGTATTCTTTCACCTTCATATCCTAAGAATGATCCCATTATTTCTCCAGATCTTGATCAAGATCCCTCCATCCCTTCATCTACATGCCATAATCCTCCATGTTCCTCACAAGATTCCCTCTCAAATGAACTTACCATTTATCCTAGTCTCCCTCATGATCCCAATCCCTCTAGACAAGTTTTTCATGAAATCCTTATCAATGAAATCACCAATCCCGATCATACTGCAGAGAATAATTTATTAATGATTGTATGTGTGCCATTTTCACATGCCAATGTGGTCACAACTTCGGAACCAGAATCTATTTGTCTCATACACCCACACATGATCGATTGGGGGCAAGAGAATCTACCATAATTGGATTGCTTTAAAAATGATAAGGCTGTAGCTGAATTCATGGGTTCCAGAGTTGGATTTCCCTCCGGTGATCCACAAAATCCAAAAATTAAGGAAATTAACATTGGAGATATTGAACATGTACACTTAGACGAATCCTTATATCCTATTGTAAAAGACATCTTTATTCGACTCTTCAAACAAAGACCAATGAACTACGTACACAAAACTCCCTAACCCTATGAACAATATGCACCTTAAATGATACTATATCTAAGGGATGAGTTAGTTTAGGTTTTACTTTCCGCATTGCATCTCATTTTATTCAAAGAACTACATCACATATAGTTTCTTTTTCAAATGCATCACATTCACAATTTCATGGCATATAGTTTTTGCATTTACATACAACATCAATAAAACAAGGCAATTATCCAATTTTATCATCCGTTTGCATTCAAGAGAAACATGGGATGTCTCCTTTCTTAGATATTCATACATGAAGTCTTTGAGGTCCTAAGGCCATTGATTTTCAACATTACCCTGTGATGATGCTTTACTTATGGTTGGGTAGTGATTTCACTATTTGAGACTTGCTAACCCAAAATCTATCAATTGCTATATCTCAAACATATTAACAAAATCTCTAATTCATTCAAGACACCTAGTTGATCATATGACTAGTGAAAAATCTAAAATTCTACTTCAGCGCCACTGTAATTGTCACACCCAATTAGGTTTCATGACTTACAAGTCAAGGCAAGAAAAAAAAGAAAAAGAAAAAGTGTTATGCCAAATATCCATCTCAAGGCAAAAGAGAAAGGATATATAACTAAAATATCATGCATACAAAGTGCGGCAAAAAGTTGACTATGGGAACATGCGAGTAACTCCATCAGGGCTACGAACGCCTACTCGCAATGGAACAATATTTGAGAAATTACAGTCTATAACCTCATCGGAGCTCTAAAAGCTTGCTGACAGCGAGGCTCTATTCAAGATACTTTTGAAGTTAGAATAATCCATGTAGCTAGTCATATAGGATGCTAAGGATCTTTAGTGAACACAAGAGCTAGAATTAACTCGTTTGCACACACAGACAAAAGAAGATCAAAAGTTTCAAGAACAAATGGGAAACTTTTTCGCGTCTCCATTTGTAAATCCTAGTCACTAAGTGTGTTAATTTGGATGTTCCAAGGGACCTGAAGAATTGATTGACTTCTTATCTACTAAATGTTTGTACCTCCAATTCAATTGGTGTATTACAAAATGCTAAACAAACACAATTATCCTTGTTCAAATAGGAAATGCATCTTCATCATGCATATTGTATTAACATAGGTCATGAAAAAAATTCATTGTCTCCACATGCATTATGTAGATCATCATGTCAAATAGGTCTGCACACTGGGGGCATAATTGAAAAAATACTAAAAATGCTAAAAAGTCTTGAAAAAATCCTAAAAATTAGTAAAATGTCCTGAAAAAATTTAAAAAAACATTGGGAAAACCACAAAAATCCAAAAACATTAAAAAGTAAAAAATCCTAAAAATCATATAAAGTCTTAAAAAAAATAAAATTCTAAAACAGTGAAAATCACAAAATACCAAAAACATTGGGAAAACACAAAAATTCAAAAACATTGGGAAAAGCACAAAAATTCAAAAACATTGAAAAAACAAAAATCAACCAAAAACATTCAAATACGATCCTGAAAAATAATCCAAACACATCCAAATATCAAAACACAAAATCCAAAGCAGAAAAAACCAAAAAATCAAAAAATCAATAAAAAATCAACCAAAAAAATCCATATACACTCCTAAAAAAATCAACCAAAAACATTGAGAAAAGACAAAAAATCCAAAAACATTCAAATATCAATCCACAAAATCAACCAAAAACAATAAAAAATCAATCAAAAAACTTCCAATAAAATGTCTTGCAAGAAACAAATACCCTAGCAGATATCTAACAAACACTTTGCACGAAGTTAACAAAGGATACAACTATCTAGTCAAACATCTGCAATCAACTGATCAAGTTGTCTTATCAATCGTATCAATATCCATTTCAAGTGATCATTATCTTGTCTTAAACAGAAGAGGATACACTCGAAAACAGAAAGGTCAGTCTTAAACGGGGTCCACAACTTTTTGAGATCATACATTATCAACTATCACATCAAGCAACTAAGAATGAAGGCACAAGATCAGTATGGCTATTGGATTTTGTCCTAGTTAATTTTTATCTTTTATCATTTGGCGACAGGTCATGTTTCTATGCTACTCAAGGATGTCCACAAGTGACTAGAGGAGCCATGATGGGCATTATCTTTTTTCTTTATTTGTTGTTTGTGGTGTGGACCAATGAAGTTTTGGGGCAATATTTCCAGTGGGTGTCTGTGTTGGTACGTTCACTCGGAAAATATCCTATGCAAAAGTCAAGGATAGTTATGCTTGTGACTATCCAACATACCTTGACCCCTAGCATTATTCCCAGAATGGAGGGTTTCACTCCTTGTCTTCTATGTGTTTGTTTCTTCAATGAGATATCTTTACATCTTGGTTCCTTATACCCTTATGTGCTAAGCTCCATTTTTACATAATAAGGCTCAGTGATGAATATATATTGTGCTATGAATAAAGGCACAAAAGTTCGTGAAAACCATCATCTTCATTTTCAGTCTATCATCATCAATCTCAACATGCTAATTGTCTCTTCAAATCATTCTCTCATCAAGCATCTTTTTTTGGATCAACTTTTTCAAATCTTTTCAATCATTCTTTCATCTAACACGATCCCTCTCATCACTTAATTCCAATCTTTTCATCTATAATTCCATCTCAGATCATTTCCTCATATCAACTAGTCTATCTATAAATCAATTATTCTTCACTTTCATCATATTTCGATCTATCATTTGTCTTATACATGATGTATCCTTCCTGAAACCAGATGCTTTGATCATCTTTGTCATATACAAGTTGTTTCCTTCCTGAAATCAAAGTTTATCTTTATCAAATCAATCTGATCAAACCTATCAATCTCGACAATCCTATCAATCTTATTATTCAATCAATCTACAAATCACTCTAGCCATTTCTTCTATCCAATCAAATCCATTCATGTCATCAATTAATCAACTAACTATTCTTTCATCTAACATTCTTCTTCTTTCGAGAGATCATTCATGCCTTCAATGCACAAACAATCTCTCGAGGGGGCATTATACCCTAAGTATCGTTGGGGCATTACTAGGGCATAATTTTTTTGTTTTCTTTGAAACAATGTCGTGTTGACTTTGTCTCAAAGAGGGGCAAATGTAGACACCTAAAAATGTCTCATTGATCGTGTACCAATTATTCATCCAATTAGTTAAATAATTCTTTAATTATTTAAATAAGCTAATTAATCTTATTCTTCTAAATTCATATTTCTTCATCATCTTACTAGTTATTCCAATTTCAATTCTATCATCGTTTAATCATTTAAACCATTTTTTAATATTAATTAAATATTTATTATTTAATTAATTATGATTATTAATCCCTCAATTTAAATAATCTTTATTATTTAAATAAATTCCATTTTCAATTTCTATCTCTATTCAATTAATCACTAACCCTTTTCTAAATATTAATTATGAATTAATTCCTTTAATTTAAATATTTTTTATTATTTAATTAAATTAAATTTTTAAATAATTAAATAGTTTCTTTAAATTATTTAATGAACTAATTTATTCTTCTAATTCTAATTCCAAATCCCCAAATTCTAATTTCGTTTAATTCCTTTAATTTAAATAATTTTTATTATTTAATTAAATTCATATTCTTCTAATTTCATTCAAATTTAAATTCAAATTCTTCTAATTTCACCAATTTCAAATACATGTGCATGATTTCAAAAATCAAATTGAAAATCAAAGTCAAGTTCTAAATATATTCAAATAACAAATTGAATTTAAAATAAATTCAATATTTGAATTAATTCTCATGCAAAGATTAAATTGAAAATCAAAGTCAAAGTGTAAGCACATGCTAAATTAATTAATTCAATCAATCAATTAATTAAATCGTTATCTTTTCAATTCCTATTTCTATCTTCCACTTTGCTTTTTTGCAAAAAGCTTTCAATCAGTTAACTATTTCAGTTTCTTTAATTTCCTCCAATCATTCATTTTCTATCTTCTAGTTAGCCTTTTCTAAATAAAGCTTTTTTTGTCATCAATCAATTATCCTCTAATCATTCTTTTTCATCTTTCAATCAGCTTTTTTCTCAAACAGTTAACTATTTAATCTATTCAATGTATTTAGTTCCACCTCCTAATCAGTAGTTCAACTATCAATCAACATGTGATCTCACTTGAGTTCCACCTCTTGATCAATTTGTTCCACCTTTCAATCAATCCTCTCCAATAATCTATAAATTTAGCATTCTATCTCCATTTTCAACAATCACGAACTTTGAATCTTTGTATCAATTGTAGGTTGCCAGCGTGATATCTGAGAGCCATCATACCACATAGAAGAGAAGGACAATGGAAGCCATATGCAGTCATGGAATAGGGAGATTTTAATTGATTACTTTGCATTCCTATTTGCTTGATTGTATCATTCCATTGGTTTTGTTTACAATTCTTTGATTAGATAGGGATTCACGACTTCCCTTATTTCTAATTGAATTTAATGATGAATTTTACACACGACAATATATATATAAATCCACCATATATTTAATCTGAAAATAATAAAGCATAAGTTATCTATTTCATTTTCCAAATATTCAAATATATTAATATATCTTAAATATTCGAATCTGATTATTTAAAACATAATTAACCAATAATTATATTTTAAACATATAATAAAAAAAATACTAATATATATATATATATATATATAAAATTAAATTAATTTTAATTCTCTACGGGACCCACAAAGTGGGGAGAGGAGGCAGTGGGGGAAGTGTGGGGCCCATGCTATGGGTGTGCCACGTCACCCATAGCTCGTGGGTTCCCCAAGGGCCCCCACGACTGTGGAGTGTCGTGGCACCCACAGCCCGTGGGTTCCCATAGGGCGCCCACGACTGTGGAGTGCCCACGACACCCATAGCGTGGGTTCCCATGGGGTAACCCACAGGGCATCAAATGCCCCCCCCCCCCCCCCAAAAAAAAAATAATATTTTTTTAAACAATATAATAAAAAATAACGATTAAAAAAACACAGCCCCCAACAAAAATTAATAACTCAATAAAATTTTATTTCCCTTTCTCTGTAATGTAAAAAAGAGAAATAACAATTTTACCAGGCAAAACACAATTGCACAAAACAACAAACAACCAACAATTTTCAGGTAAATGAGTTTTTCCCATATGCCAGCCCAAGAATGGGCACACATTTTTTGAAAAAGAAACTTCCCCAACCCAAATTTAACAACCAAAATTATTTTCTTTTTCTCAACAAATCAGAGATTCTCATTGAGAGATTTAAACAACTAAACAAATAGTTTTTTTACAAACACACAGAGATTTCATAATCAACACTAAATTTAAACCAAATATTTGAAACCCTACCTCAATTGCTTTCTTGGAAATTAAGAATGGAAGATGGATTCAAAGCTTTACACCCAACTGAATCCCCTTCAGAATTTCTTCAATACCTCCAGCAAATCCACTTCCAACCACATAGAGCCAATTTTCCCCAAAAATGCAAAGACTCCTCATTTGTAGAAATTCCCAAATATCTTTTAGGTCACAATTCTTTTCCTCATGAATTTTTCCCTTTTTCTAAAATGCAAATTGAATTTCTTTCCTCTAAAATCAATACATTTAAATTTAAATTCCTCACACCCAAAAAGTCAATAAGATATTTTACTTTTAAAAGTCTTAATAACTTTTTACAAAACACATAACACAATATTAAATCCATTATATGACACATTAACCAAATAATTTAATTATATTCTTACATAAGATTTATTTATTTATTTTTTATAATATAAGGGTCCTATAAAATTTCCCTTATTTAATCAATGCATGACGATATACATTAGTTATTGATAACACTATGGTATTAATAATTAATCTCACATAAAGCAACACTTAGGAGAATTCAACCAAGTCACAAAATGCATAACACACAAAACTCAATTAAACAAAATAAAGACATGACCCACATACCAACGTCGGAAAGGTGGCCTACTTGGCGATCCGACAGGTTGACAAATGACTGACAACGCTCACAATTGAGCAAGGATAGGGATGATATTTAGGGCCTTAAGACTATCTCCTCCACTTCCATCAAGTTAATTAGGTACGCTCAGACCTGTGGAACTAGGCGGAGTCGGTACCTTGTACTTGCAATTCCTACATCACCAAATCACACATACACATATATATACAAACATAGTAACCACGCTGGTGAAGGAGAATCATGAATTTTCATGTCTCACCGAAGTGAGTGATGGAAAATCATCTCCTCACACCCCATACAAACTCCACACATACAAGAAGACAGATACATAGTGCAACTCGTACATAAAGTAAATGTGTTAGTCCATGGTCAGTAACACATAAATAAAATTACATTTAATCATGTATAAAATACAATGCATAAGCAGAAGTAACATCTAAGCATTCATAAGAAATAGTGCATAATCAACATCTACTCCTCATTAAGCAACAATGCATAATCACATCCACTAATCACACTCCAAAGCATAGTACCTGAATAAAAATATCATAACTATAATGTATCAACCATCCACATAAGCCACTGAAAAGTCAACCATGGTCAACTAGGTAAAAACAAAGTCTGATTAGGGAAGGGGTATTACATCATCCTAACTTGTCACTCATTCATGATATATAGGAAGATGATTATTTAACTAGGAAACATAACAAAAAATAGTCCTAATGGAACTACATATTTAACATAAAGATGGAATTTAATAACTAAGATGAAAACACAACAAAAATAATTGACGACAATTATAATGAAAGCATCCTAGGTGTTGAAGATGTCTATTGAAGCTAGGAGTCTCATGATGCCATTTGGATAACCACCTCAGTGCTTGGAATGTTCATTTTTGTACCAGATTCCTCTTGACTGCGAGAACACATGCTATTTTTGTAGTTACTTGGCTACATCAAATTTGTATAATTGTTTGACTACTTTGTCAACATCAACATGTTAGCTCCTACAAACACTCCTAATAATAATAATCACATCATTTCATCACATTTTCATTAGTAAGTATGCACATTTATTATATATAAAATTTGTAAGTAAATATGCTTAGTACTTATCAAATAGTCTTAAAACTTAGAAAAGTATGGTGGTTTCAATGTAAAAGTATGCAATTCTTAAGAATTAAAGGTTTATCAAGCTAATAAAAAAGACAACAAAATAAGCCCATCATTATGATAGCTTAAGGTTCGACTTGTCCCTAAGCAGAAGGAGGCGTCTAGTTTTGCATGAGAGCCAACTCCCTAAAGCAGTGAAATTTTTAGTGGCTAATATTCGCCAATTGGCTATTTTTTGAAATTTGGCTAATAAGTTCAACTTTTAAGGTGACCCGAATCCCCACACTTTTTACAAATTTTTATGTTAGTGTTATTTAAATTGCTAGAAAATTTATTTTATTAATTTTTTTAACTCAAAGATTGGCCACAATATTCGATACATGATTGGATAAGATTCACCAACATTTTATAATTTATTGTAGAAATCTAAATTAATTCGCCAATAATATATCATAATTATTAGTTACTTTAGGGTTATATCAACAATATTTAGTTGCCACCATTTATTTAAAATATAATCTAATGACCTTGATTGTATTCCATGAGGTAAATTGTACCTACAAGTTGTAATGCTTGTGGGATTTGAAATTGCTTTTGAATTGTTGATCTCAATGAAAATCAATGGCCTAAAAACAATTTTTGGCCCATGAGTATTACAAATTGTTGGTACATTTTATCTCACAAAATACAAAGAGGGATATTAGATTATTTTAAATTAATGGTAGAAAGTAAATAGAGTATGCCCCTTAAACTTATTAATGATTTCCACCTTCAAGCCTTTACTTTTCAATAAAAAGTTTTTTTTTTAATGAAAGGATTTGCAATAGTAATTAATGCATACTCTTATTATTTTCCAAGATTCACCAATATTTTCTACCAAAAAAAATTTATATAAAAAAATTCGCCAATAAAATTAATATTTTTCTTTAAAAAAAGGAAAGATTCACCAATGAAAATTATTATTATTTTTTAAAAAGATTAAATATTTGCCAAGAATTTATTAATTTTTTTGAGTGTGGGTTTCTTAAAGTTATCACTGCCCTAAAGCCCCACGGGGTAGAAATTTGTGTGTGTTGTTTGAGTCAGTGGATTCCAGTAGAATCCCCTCACATTTTCTATTTTGTTCCACCTAACCTTCTACTTACCAATTGCATGGCATACCTCCTTGTAAATGTGGCATAGGCCACCATAATAGTGGTGGCAGGAATAAAAGTGGCATTCATTGTACATCATGGTCCTAAACAAGTCTCATGTATCTTTTGGCTCTCCTTAAGGTTACACGATAATTCTGCAAGTAATGTGGTTCCTTTCTTTTCAGATCATCTACTAACTCATGCCACCTTGATGCAAGCAATATCAAGACTAACCTTCCTATTGTCTACATTATCAGTCCAAACAAAATGCGACTATCCTGCCTTGCTACTATTACCTCTTTTTGAATGTGTGGTATGCTCACAAGTATGACTCAAGTATTGAGTATTTGGTCCAGGTTGTTAGATTCTAACCTTAAGAGCAATGCCATTGATTTATCCAATTCCTTATTCTAACCTTAAGAGAAAATTAAGGACATGTTCTATTAAATAGAAAAATAATGATCCATCTTATTTTTTAGTCTAATGATCTATCTATCCTTTTCCTAGATTTCTTCATCAAACTTCTACTACAGTTTCTCTTTTTGTTTCTTCCATTTTTGTTGGTATAACTTCAATTGTTGCACTCATTTCCATAGTTTCAAAGTGATTGTTGGCTAGGAGAAACTAGGGGAAGTATAAAAGATATATTTTCTTTGTTTCCTATTATTATTTTTTGATTCCTTAGCAACTATCTCTAGTAATCTTTCCAAATTGTTTATTTTTACGAGCTACTAGATCTTGTGTCTCATTTTGAACATCAAAATCTTGTCTTTCCCTCTATTGCATATTTGTTTCTTATTCTTCTTCTCATTACCCTTTAGGCTACATGATCTCTTATGATTCTCCTCATTTAGAGCAACTAGGAATAATTTTATCAAATGAGTGAATATCTATGTTAGGTTTGTAACATCGTAAATTGTACCTTGTGCAATTCCACATCATATAATGCCTTCACTCTAAGCCAAATTGAAGATAACAACCAAGATTCCATCTCACCAACTTTTCCAACCTGTCTTGTCATCTATCATGCATTTTTTCTCAATTTTTAAGTCAAATTCATTTATTGGCACTTGTGCATTGCAGAAACATCCATGTTTTGTGCATTCCTTCTACGACTGAAGGTGGTCATTGAAATTTTACACCTACTAATTCTAGCAATTTAACACCTCCTTTGACTCCCACCAAAGTCGGGATGATTTCCAGTCCCCTTTATCATTCCAATTTTGCATGATTTTGCCTCTCTCTTTCTCTCTTTGATTTTCTATATGCTCTCTTACACTTTGGTTATTATAAAATTCTTACAACCCCTCACATTTCTTGCATTATTATCCATTTCTCATCTCCATTGTTACTCATAGTGAAGCTCTTCCTACTCAAGAGTTCCATGTTTTTTTTCTCAATCCCAACAAGATCTCACTTTTTGGTGTTGAAGGGAAGTTTCTCCTCTCTGGTTTTATCACAACATTGTTTTCATTGTCTTTCCTTCAACTTATCATTTGTTCCATTTTTTTTTATTGTATTTCCATTATCATTTTTATCATAATCTATCTATCTTTGTTGTTCATGGAGGTGGAAACACCAAAACAAGAGTTTGACTATGACAAACCTCTAATCATAGCCACCACAACATTTACTCACTGGTCACATGTGTGCATTTTTAGCAATGAAGAACGTGATATATTTTGGAGGCTTCATTATGATAGTTCTGATACTTAATGTTAAGTACAGATGCCAAGCTAATAAGATGAGAGGGGGGGGGGGTGAATCATACAAACTTAATCTTCCATAATAACAACAGATTCAACCTCGGTAACATATGCTTCAGCAATATAACCAAAACTACTAAACATGCAAACTCATAAGCATATAAACATCATAACACTCATAACACCAGATTTAACGTGGAAACCCAAATAGGGAAAAACCACTGTGGGATTTCAGACCCACTAAGAAATATACTCTTCTAGAGTATGCTTGGTTAAAAGAAAATCCTGTTAAAGATTACAAACACATTGCCAGATGTGACCCGGTTAAGGGATTTCCCTCAGATCTGTTAGGATCTTCACCTTGTTAGAAGTGACCTTGTTAAAGGATTTCAAACACTCAATCAGAATGTCACCTTGCTAGAGGGTTTTACAAATAAGACTGTTAAGTCCACTCGGTTAAGATATTTTCAGTCACTTTACAAAATAACAGTAATAAAAATCTATCTGCAACTTCACATCTAAAATGCTAAAGCAGATTCTTTTTGCTCAATACAATCTAGACATAGAACTAATCTTGTCCATCTGCTAGGCTCTATAGTCTATTATTCAAATAGGTCTTCAAGCTTCTGTGCTCGGTAATCACTATGTAGCATCCCTGTGCATACACTTGCCCGCATACATTGCTTATCAACAGTTCCTTATTTATAAACAATTTTCCAACCGCTTAAACTCCTTGATCACATTTCCCATGATCAATCATAGCCATCAAATCTTCAACCTTGACCAGGTTCAATGTATCCTTCGATCTAAAAACATTTTACCCCCCCTGGAACTTGCATACATTTCTTGGAACTTGTGCTAGGTTATTGCGGTTCAATCTGAGCTGTAGATCTTCTTGCCGATTTTCCTTTGCCATAGATTCTTTAACAAAATTCATTCACGGCATATCAATCATTTAATCATAACTAGCTCATCAGCTTCCTTGATTAAATAATGCTTTTATTCATTCAATGCATTCTGTTATTACTCGGTTGCAACTCGGTAAATACTAAACTTCACTCGGTAGACATACCACCTTCATTAACTGATAGTGATAACCTTAGGGTTTACTGACTAGGTTCTTTTCTCGGTAACATAGTATAGTATTAACCTTACAATTAATAACATATGTAGACTATCAAAACAATCTAAACATCATGATCTCATCATTGTCTAACTCGGTAATAGTTGCCCATTTGAATAACTTATTCCTCCCCTTATTCATCACATTCTTTTTGTGCCTTTTACCGACATCTTTATACTCATCAAATCATACTTCTTAAGATATGGCAACATCATACTGAATTAGAAAATCAATTTCTTGACATCAATGACAAAGTAATAATATTAAGACAGTAAACATCCTTAACCAGTTATATCCATAATCATCAACAACCTTCTCAATATCCTTATTGAAATGCCAACAATCTCCCATTGTCTGTTATAATGCCAACAATCTCCCCCTTTGGCATTGATGGAAAAACCAATTGATTTGACCTAATTGATTTAGATTGTTGTGAGATTCTCAAATGCTAAAATTCTCTCTTCCTGTCATCAGTCTTCTCCCCCATACATTATTCTTCGCCCGTTTTCTTCATTCTTCTCCCCCTTTGACAACAATGCCAAAAAGTAAAGAACTAAAACATAATTTCTTCCTGTATGAAGTGATTTCCTGCTATTATGTGTCAACTTAGTCTTGGTCAGAGCATTTTGTCTTCAATTCCTGTTCCCTGTATTGGTTTCCTGTACATTTTTAGAAAACATCCTAAAGTGTGTAAATCAACATCAACTCTTAAAAGATATTCTGTAGAGTCATCAAATTGATGCTTTCACCGAACTTAGTCAGTGAATGGAAGATAGGGGTAGGACCCCTAACTTAATTCTAAGATACTCAAAAGTGTCCCTTGGTAGTGGCTTGGTGTAGATCTGCTATTTGTTCCTTTGTGCTAACATACTCCAACACCACTTTCTTCTCTTGAGCTTCTTCTCTAAGATAATGATATTTGATAGAGATGTGCTTTGTCTTAGAGTGCATAACAGGATTCTTTGAAATGTTTATGGCACTAGTATTGTCACAGAATATAGTTACTGGCTCGGTAACTTGCTCATTTATACCTTCCAACAGTTGTTTGATCCATGCTATATTGGTACAATTCAATGCTGTAGCAACGTATTCAGCTTCTACTGTTGACTGTGAAACACATCCTTGTTTCTTGCTAAGCCAACTCACTAGTCTTTCTCCTAAAAAGAAAGCTCCTCCACTTGTTCTTTTTTTGTCATCAATGTTGCCTGCCCAATCAGCATCAGTATAAAATTTTAAATCAAAAACATTTCCTTTCTAATATACTAAGCCATAATCCTCAGTGCCTTTCAAGTATCTGAAAATTCTCTTGATTGTTGTCATGTGTGTTTCCTTAGGATCTGCAGAGAATCTTGCAACTATACCTACTGCATGTGCTATATCTAGCCTGCTATGAACAACATATTGTAGCTTTCCAATCATGGATTGGTAAAGTGTCTCATCAACAGATGCAGATTCACCATTCTTTGATAATTTACAGCTGGTAGTCATAGGAGTACTTACTGGTTTTGAATCCTCCATTCCAAATTTCTTCAAGATTTCCTTTATGTACTTGGATTGAGTAATGAAAATCTCATCTTTCATTTGCAGTATTTGTAAACCTATAAAATACTTTATCTCACCGATTAATGACATCTCAAATTCTTTGCTCATTTCATTTCCAAAGTTCTTGCATAGAGAGTCATTTCCACAAAAGATAATATCATCAACAAATATGGCTGAGATCAGTATTCCATTTTCGTCATTCTTCATGTACATATTACTATTTTCACTTGTTCTTATAATACCAATCTTGATTAAATAAGAGTGTAATCTTTCATACCATGCTCTAGGTGCTTGTTTCAGACCATATAAAGCTTTGTTCAATTTATATACCTGATCTTTATTCTTTTCTTCAACAAATCCTTCAGGTTGTTCAATAAAAACTTTTTCTTCTAATATACTATTCAAAAATGCAGATTTGACATCCATTTGATATACCTTGAAATTCTTGTAAGTAGCATATGCCAACAATGTTCTTACTCCTTCAAGTCTTGCCACAGGTGCAAAAGTCTCACTATAATCAATTCCTTCTTCTTGGGCATAACCTTTGCAAACTAGTCTTGCTTTATTTCGAATGACCTCACCTTTTTCATTCAGCTTGTTTATGAAAATCCACTTTGTATCGATTACATTTTTGTCCTTCAGTCTTGGGACTAGTGTCCATGTGTCATTCTTCTTGATTTGATCAATCTCTTCTATCATAGCATTTATCCAATCTTCACTGTTAAATGCCTCTTTCACTATGCTCGGTTCAAATTCAGATATCAGACATGTGTTTTGTTTCAGTTTGTTCCTTGTCATCACTGGATCATCCTTATCTCCTATAATCTGACTTGATGCATGATGTCTTTTGACATACTTGGCTAATATAGGCTCAGTAGGCTCTGTATGATCTTCTTCATCACTCGGTAACTAGATATTCTCTTCATTTTCTTCTACAGTTCTCTCGGTAAGACTTGTCGGTTGAACATAAACAAATTCATCATAATCTTCTGGTTCCTTGGAGTTTCCTTCATCATTTCTTTCTACAAATTCATCAATTTTCACATTTGCACTTTCTACTATTTTGTTAGATGATTTGATCAGACATTTAAATGCTTTACTTCTAGAAAAATAACCAAGAAATGTTCCTTCTTCACTTTTCTGATCAAACTTGCCATTTCTATCATCTTTGTGAACATAGCATCTACTTCCAAAGATTTTAAAATAACTTACATTAGGTTTCTTGTCATACCAGATCTCATATGGTGTCTTCAAAGTTCCTTTCTTTAGTTGTACTTGGTTCAGGGTGTAAACTGTTGTGCTTATTGCTTCTCTCCAAAATGTTTGTGACACTTTCTTTTCAATCATCAGGGTTCTAGCACAATCCACAATAGATCTGTTTCTTCTCTTAGCTATCCCATTTTGTTGTGGAGTTCTCGGTGCAGAGACTTGTCTTTTTATACCATGATCATTGCAGAATAAGTTGAACTCATCGGATGTGAACTCTCCTCCTCTGTTTGATCTAAGACATTTTAGTTGTCTTCCTGTTTCATTTTCAACTCTTGCCTTGTACCATTTAAATATTTGAAAAGCTTCTGATTTTTCTTTTAAAAACATTACTGACATCATCCTTGAGTAATCATCCACAAATAATATGAAATATTTATCACCATAATAACTTTGAACTTTCATAGGACCACAAAGATCAGTGTGTAGAAAATCTAAAATTCCCTTAGAAGTGTAGGACTTACTTGTAAAGCTTGATCTTGTCATTTTACCCATCTAGCATCCTCGGCACATAGCATTCTCAGGTTTTTCAAGACTCGGTAGACCTCTTACTCAATGCTTCTTTCTTATTTTGATCAGATTATCAAAATTTACATGACAAAACCTTTTATGCCATAACCAAGTATCATCTATCTTTGCATACAAACACTTGTTCCGAGTTGAGTCAAGGTGAAATGTGTTACCTTTTGTTTGTGTCCAGATGGCAACTAACTTTCCATGCTTGTCATGAACTTTGACAATTCCTTTCTGAAATTCTATTCGGTAACGTGTATTGTTTAGCTGTGCTACACTCAACAAATTGTATTTCAAACCTTCAACCCAATAAACATAATTGCATCTTGCATTGTCAAGAAGTGTTATAGATCCTTTACCTTTTACCGGACATGGTGCATCATTACCAAATCTTACATAGCCTCCATCATAATCTTCTAATGTAATAAATTTGTGTTTATCAACTGTCATGTGATGTGAGCATCCACTATCTATGATCCAAGAATCGTTAGTATTTATGTGAGATATTAGGGCTTTTTCTTCATACCTTTCTTCATCTAATCCATCTTTGATAGCCACATAAACTACTTCCTCTGTATCAATTTCATCTGATTTATCATCATTTGAATCCTCATCAGCTATTAGGCATGACTTTCTATCTCTTCTTCTGAAGTCTCGATGTCCTCTGTAATGATTATCTTTATGGCTGTCATCTCGATAATCTCTCTTTTCAGTAGAATCTTTGTTAGGACAGTTAGAAGCCATATGTCCCATCTTATCACAATTGAAACATTTCAAAGGTAGTTTTCCTTTATACTTACCTTTGCCTCTCGGTAACCTTTTGGCTAATAGTGCTTCAAACTCTTCTTGCTTTCTGATTTCCTCATATAGTTTGTGCACTTTTTCCATTTTCTTGCGAAATCTTTCACTTTCTCCACTGTGATCCCCTTCAGTGTACTTACTCATTCTATCATTGTAATCATTAGATTCACCAATATGAAAAGAACTAAATGCAGATTCAACTTTATTTACCGAAGACCCACTGTTATCAAAATTACTTAACTCAAATGCATGTAGCTTACCAATAGTAGCATCTAAAGAAATTGGCATATTGGGTACAGACCTCAATTCATTGATTGTAGAGACTCGGATTGCATAAGCTGGTAGAAGGGTTCTTAACAACTTACTTGTTATATCCTTTTCTTCAATAGTTTCACCTGCTCCTTTGATTTGATTGACAATCTCCTTTAGTCTTGTACTATACTGGGTTATGTTCTCACCTTCATTCATCCTCATAGATTCAAGTTATCCTCTTAGACTATCCACTTTTTCTCTTTGAACATGTTCATCTCCACCATACATAGATATGAGCTTGTCGCACATTGCCTTTGCATCATTGCAGCCTTCTAGATCATTAAACTCTGAGTCGGTTAATGCAGATGTTATTTCAATCATTGCTTAAATATGTTCTTGCTTTGCCTTTATCTCTTCCATTGTCAATGGATAGGTGCTCAGTGTAATGAAATCATCCTCCAGATAATATACAACATATTCTCCAACTCCTGATAGGTGCAGCTTCATCTTTTTTTGCCATGTAGAGAAACTTGACTTGTTCAGATTCGGTGCATCTCTCTTATACATCTTTAGATCTTTGCCTCAAGTACCTTTAAAATTTTCTTCCGGAGTCCAAAGATCTGATACCAATTGATAGTTCTGATACTTAATGTTAAGTACAGATGCCAAGCTAATAAGATGAGAGGGGGGGGGGTGAATCATACAAACTTAATCTTCCATAATAACAACAAATTTGACCTCGGTAACATATGCTTCAACAATATAACCAAAACTGCTAAACATGCAAACTCATAAGCATATAAACATCATAACACTCATAACACCAGATTTAACATGGAAACCCAAATAGGGAAAAACCACTATGGGATTTCGGACCCACTAAGAAATATACTCTTCTAGAGTATGCTCGGTTAAAAGCAAATCTTGTTAAAGATTACAAACACATTGCTAGATGTGACCCGGTTAAGGGATTTCCCTCAGATCTATTAGGATCTTCACCTTGTTAGAAGTGACCTTGTTAAAGGATTTCAAACACTCAATCAGAATGTCACCTTGCTAGAGGGTTTTACAAATAAGACTGTGAAGTCCACTCGGTTAAGAGATTTTCTGTCACTTTACAAAATAACAGTAATAAAAATCTATCTGCAACTTCACATCTAAAAATGCTAAAACAGATTCTTTTTGCTCAATACAATCTAAACATATAACTAATCTTGTCCATCTGTTGGGCTCTATACTCTGTTATTCAAACAGGTCTTCAAGCTTCTATGCTCGGTAATCACTATGTAGCATCCTTGTGCATACACTTGCCCGCATACATTGTTTATCAACAGTTCTTTATTTATAAACAATTTGCCAACCACTTAATCTCCTTGATCACATTTTCCATGATCAATCATAGCCATCAAATCTTCAAACTTGACCAGGTTCAATGTATCCTTCGATCTAAAATTGTTTTACCCCGCCTTGGAACTTGCATACATTTCTTGGAACTTGTGCTAGAGTATTGCGGTTCAATCTGAGCTGTAGATCTTCCTGCCGATTTTCCTTTGCCATAGATTCTATAACAAACTTCATTCATGACATATCAATAATTTAATCATAACCAACTCATCAGCTTCCTTCATTAAATAATGCTTTTATTCATTCAATGCATTCTGTTATTACTCGGTTGCAACTCAGTAAATACTAAACTTCACTCAGTAGACATACCGCCTTCATTAATCGATAGCGATAACCTTAGGGTTTACCGACTAGGTTCCTTAGGGTTTACCGACTAGGTTCTTTGCTCGGTAACATAGTATAGTATTAACCTTACAATCAATAACATATGTAGGATATCAAAACAATCTAAACATCATGATCTCATCATTGTCTAACTCGGTAATAGTTGCCCATTTGAATAACTTATTCCTCACCTTATTCATCACATTCTTTCTGTGTCTTTTACCGACATCTTTATACTCATCAAATCATACTTCTTAAGATATGGCAACATCATACTGAATTAGAAAATCAATTTCTTGACGTCAATGACAAAATAATAATATTAAGACAATAAACATCCTTAATCAGTTATATCCATAATCATCAACAACCTTCTCAATATCCTTATTGAAATGCCAACAATCTCCCTTTGTCTGTTATAATGCCAACACATTACTAGGCCTTTTGTAAGTATTTCTTCACCTTATTTATATTTCTATTGGTTTATTTTGTTCATTGTTATTCTGTACTTTCATTTTTCATCACATTTAACACCTACAACCTAAGTTTTAGTTATCTTGTAATTTTTGGTACAAAATTTTATACCTTGTCCATATATGATGTTTATGTGTTGCGTTGTCATCCTCAACCCCCATGCACATCCTAGACAGTGAGTGAATGGAGTTCACCAAGTGGTCTTCGCGACTGGTAATTTTAACTTATGTAGTCAAAACACTTATCTTTCAACATTGTATAGTTTTGCACACTTTATCATCCTAGTGAGTGAACTTAGAGGTTATGAAACCTTGAAGGTTTACTTAGAGTGGAGAGAAGGATATTTAGTCCTTTTTGGGTCTAACCACCCTTTGCAGTGGTTCAATTTTCCTCCTCTACAAGATGAATTTGTTACCTTAGCCTGAGGAGGATGATCTATTTGTACAAGCATATATTTTCTTTCAAAGACAGTCATAGAGTCAATAATGAGTATATTTTAGCCATGAGATGTAATATTATTAGCTCTCCCCCTTGTCTTCAAATGATGAGGTTTCCTAAGGGTCTTGAGAGGAATATTTTTTATTTTCATTCCTTTAGTGAAAAGGATATGTATTTTCTTTTTTGTCTTTGTAGGGGAAAATTGGTGCTCACTTTTTCTTTGAGATAGGAGGAGAAAGTGACTTTCATTTCTCTACAACAAGGGAATAAATTGGTTTATCTTCTTTTTTGAGGCAAGATAAGAGTTTGGCTTTCTTTTCTTCCTTGAAGTAGGAGAATAATATAACATTTTCATCTCTGAAATAAGAGAATACTTTGACTTCTTTTTGTTTTCTAAAATAGAATAACCTAGCTTTATTTTCTTTTCTAACACACTAGAAGCCTGTGCCAATTTTTGGCTTCTTGCCTTAGTTGCAAGAGTGAATTTTGGAGTTTTAGGTGATTCATCCTTACTAAGAAAATATGTATACTCTAAAGAGTCTAATTGTTTAGGGGTTTCCTCTGGTGATGCATTTTACTGCATGGGATACAAAGGCTTTTGGCTGGTTACTAGATTGGTCTACATTTTGTTATCTCCCCCAAAAACCTATTCTTGTAGTATGCTTAAATGTTAAGGGTTGTCCTTGAGGTCTCACATTGACATTCTTAACTTTTCTAATTACTAAAAAATATTTCCAATACATGTTTTAAAATTGACTATGTAATATTATTTTCACCAGAAACTGAATTGCAATGATGAGAGAGAGTATTATCCTTACCTTTCTAAAACTCAATAACCATTTGAGAGAGGAGATGACATAAATAATTTGATACATTAACATGTTGACAATGATATATGTGATTTAGTAGTTTAAAATGGGTAGACTACAACAAATATTACCTCCCCTCACAAGTAAGATAGTTGATTATATGAATGGGAACACAAGCCCATTTTCATGGAAGAGAGATAGACTTAGTGCCTTGAGAGGAAGACTCCAAAGATGGGTCTCCTGGGATAGTAAATTCTTCACAAGTAGAAACAACATTGTGGTGTCCCCTCTCCTTCCATTGGTAATCCAATAACTTTAAATATAGTGGGTGAAATGGCACCAATTCTCATCCCCTTTATTGTGGCCACATTATCCTATAATTCTATGCAAATTGTTGATCCACCTCATCATCATACCTAGTTAATCATTTAAAATAATCTATCCATCTTGAATTTTAAAACTCCTTCAAACATTCTACTTCATTTATGATAATAGAATGATCTATTGACTCATTTATCATATTATCACCATCCATCACTTCTAATTTTATGCTCTTTTTAAATATATTTTTTACTTTTTGTTTTCTCTCCCTCAAGTTCTCCACTTTTCTCCACCATATTCTTGTAGTCGTGGTTTTTCACTCTATCCTCTAAAACCATTATATAGCCTATTTATGTTGTCTAAATGAATACCTAGAAGTCTTAAAAGTCTTTAGCAATCGTTGGTTGTTCTTAAATTCCTTATAAAATATTAACACTTAGTAATATTTATGTTTTGTCGTACTGGACTTGTCATTTTGAAACCATCGTTTGACTTCGACGGGGCTCTCACAACCCATCTGAAGCCCTAAAATTATTTATCCTTATTTTATTCTTTCAAAAGTTTTAAGTCTTTATTAGCTCTTCCCTTTGGTTTTGAAATCATGGGGCCTAGCGAGGTTCTCACAACCCATCCCAAGCCGAAGAAGTCCTTGTCCTCCTAAAGTTATTTAAAAGAAATCAAGTTCTTTTTGAAAGTGTCAAATATAAGATAAGTGTCAAAAATCTTGTTAGAGGTCATTGGGGTTTTCACAATCTGATGCTTCTCTGGAGGCTTTCTCCATTATAAATTTTTCAAAGCGAAAGAAACAAGATGAAGGAAATTTTCTTCTAAGGTGAGAAAGAGTGGGAAATTCAAAACTAAAGTAAGAGGGTGACTCAAAGTTCTTACAACTATGTCAAACTCTGAAAAAGGAACTTAAAACCAAAAGGGTAGAAAGAAGAACCAAAATGAAGAAGAGATGAACAAGGAAAGTAAAAAGAGAAAAAAATTCAAAGAAGGAAAATGAAAGGTTGTGACAACCTTGTCGTCTACCAACAAGATTTTCACAACCTAGTTGATAGCCAACATATGATAAAGAGGAAACTTCCAAATCTTGTAAAATGTGAAAACTGAAAAAAAAGAATAATAAAGCAAAAGAAGAAGATGACTTTAAAACCTTTGTCGGACACCAACAGGATTTCCAAAACCAATTTCAATCTTGACACCTATTTTAAAAGACAAATTCAAAATAGGCACTTAGTGTACCCAACATCAATAATGTTAGAGATGAGGTTAGTGAAATTAATGTTGCAACATAAAGAGATTATAAACCCTAATTCCTTCATTCCAAAGGCAATTACCTGCGATAAACAAAGATTATTGATATCTGCAAATGGTATTGTGATAGAGCATTATATGTAGTTTAAAGGGGTAAATTATTTCTTTACATTTTTATTCAAAGTAAGTAATTTGTTCCTAATTTCCAAGAAATTAGTTTTATGCTAGTTTTACAACCTCATTTTTCATATTTCTCTAAACAAAAACTTATCCAAACAAGGTGAGATTCTGCAAAATTTTAATGAGAATTCATATCCACTATTTTAAAGCTAGAGTTTGAGAAGATGAAGGATGAATATTTAAGTTAGAAACATATTTTAGGTTTAGAGAGCACATTGTCTGAAATTAGGGACACATTACTTTGACATATCGATTTGCAAGAATTTTGGGAGAAGCAACTATCCAAATCGACATCCGATCACACAAAGAGTAGATAAGAATGACTTGCTTGAAGTTGTTGCATTATAGGTCACAGTGCAATGTACATACTTGGTGCTTGAGTGTATAAATAGGTGCAACCTAGAGACTAGTGCAATAAAGACAAATGGTGATACATTTTTAATTACCTTAGATCTTGCTACAATTCATAGTTGTTATAGGCTCCTAGAAAAGGCAATGCATACAAATTGGGACTTTGTAGTCTCACAATCATAATTAAGTGAAAAGAAAGGGTGTTAAAACAATATAATATCTAGGGAATGATGCATGGCACCCAAGAAAGGATAGACCGAATTACCTAAAACTATTCACAAATCTCATCTTAAAGTGAGATCATCAATATTGTAATTCAATTGCATATATTGTGAGGTAATATGTGTTGAGTATTCTAACACACAAGAAAAATGAGAGGGGGGTGAATCAATTGTATGAAAAATATTAATTTCTATTTCTTAACTTTAACACATAATCTAGATAAAGATATGAGCATGAAAAATGAGAGCATACCATACACAATGAAATATCAGATTTTACATGGAAAACCCTGTTAGGGGAAAAACCATGGAGAATGGTATTATCAATATATGAACACCTGTTAGGGTGACACTAGTTAAGGTGTTTTTTACAAAGAAAGGCTCATTACTAGAGGGGATCACTACCTAAGAGAAAGAAAGAGAGGCTCACTGTCGGAGGGCTCACTGCCAAAATGAAGAAGAATAAAAGAGAAAGAATCCACCACTAATACACTTCTGCAGCCGTAAGATCTATAGACACCTTCGACTCACTACTTCTAGTAGTTAACACATGAAAGTTCACACTACTCAACACTTTTAACCAACTCAAACACTATTCATCAAAAAATTAGGAAGATAGATCCCCTTTCATACACCTTCATTGCATTTCACTTTCTTTCACACACCTTCAATCATACTCACACCTATATCTATATCATTCTCACATATGCAAAGTCTCCCAAGATCAGCTAAGCATCTCATCTAAACACAATTAAAATTAGGTCGGCACTTAAAATTTCCACAGTAGAAAATAATATGAAGCAGACCACAACACGTATTAATTAGGACCAAAATAAACATCAAACATGTTATACATTAATCCATAATCATCAGAGCAATAATATAAAATGTAAACACCCAAGGTTGACCAAACCTAGAGTAAACACCATCAAACTTTGAGACCATTCTTTTAAAGCCAAAAACATGTGCCAACTGAATAGAATGAATCTAAGGACATTATTAGCTTAACTTTAAAACTGCAATGCAAGAAACCATAATGCAAAACATGCACTTCATACAAAAACACTGTCAAACATACTAGTAAACAAAATGTCCTCATCACAACAATCTGGAGCACCAAATCCAAAATATAACATCTCTAAAAATAGTTCAAATGATGAGTAGATGTACAACATAGAAGATATATGGAGCAAATCTCTTAGCACAACTGCACCAAAAACTCAACATCACTTATACCAACCAGTCTCTAATGACAACCAAATCATGTCAACATCAATTACAACACATAAGTAGCTCATTCTAATCAAACTTCCAACAATATAAATGCACATGAGTTCAAATATTAGATGTTCTTCTTCATGTAAATTATATGTGCAGGAGAATAGTACCTAGACTGAGCTAACTTGATAAGTGATAGGATTCATTTGATGATCACATGTTTTTCACTTAATAGATTCTTTTACATTTCATCCTATTTGTTTTATGCATTAGCTGTGCAAGTCCATGGCTTGGTCTAAGACATGTCGAGCAATATGATAACAACATTGAAATATGTATTTGTTACCCTGCCTACAACTAAAGAAAATCTATTTTAAATTTAGAAGAGTGAATGATGTGTTTGTAGTGAGATTAGTTAGGGAATTGCAGGGTGATTTGAGGCAAAAACATTTACTTGAAGCCATCCAATTGGTCAACAAATATTAGATTCATTTCTTACAATTTATCATTTCACATACATAAGAATAGGAAGAAGCTTTGATGAATTCCTACATAAAATTATCAAGTATGCAGAAGACAAATTTGTTCTGATAGAAACTTGCAGACAAGTCTATGAAGTAAACAAAAGGTGTGCAGAGAGGAAGAAAGTGATAATTTAGTTCCCTATTAGGCTTGGTCGTTACATTTGTAGGACATAATTTGATGCTCTAAATATTGAAAGACTTTTGATCAAATACACCATCTCTACATATGATCATTACAAATTTCCTTTTGATAGAAAGGACTTCATAAAAAATAATTTATAAATAAAATCCCTATTAGATGCAATGATAGTCCCAAAGACATTGAGAGGGGGGGGGGTGAATCAGTGTCTAATCGGTTAGTTGAATATTTGAACTCGTTTATAACTTTGCAACTTAAATTAATGTACCGGTAAACAAGAAATAATGTAGTAAAGAGAAATAACAAAGACAACATAAATGCACACCATAACATAAGATATTTTGGTGAGGAAACCCAGTATGGGAAAAACCTCGGTGGGATTTGTGACCCACAATATTGTTGGCATTATGTGAACCGGTATGAGGACATGATGACATGGTATGTTGTCATTGATGTCAATATGCTAAAGAAGGGAGAACCAATATGTTACCGAGAACCGGTATATGTGAGAACCGGTATAACATTGTGAACCGGTATATGTGCCAAAGTGAAGCGGTGTGTTTGTTCAAGGTAAACCAGCATGATGATATGGAAACCGATACATGGAAGCTTTGTATGACTACCGGTTGGTAGTCTTAACTTCAGGGTTTCCGGTTGAAGTGCTTCAAGCCTGTGTGACTCAATCGGTGACTTTGTGTGATTCAATCGGTGACTTTGTGTGATAAGTTAGCATTGTAGCAAAGAACAGATTGTGTTGCCACGTCAACCTTGTGCGCATGAAGGATCTTGCATGAAGGAGATTGTTCCTATCTACCTCGAGAAAGTGCCAAGTCTGTAAACAATGAAAACGTGTGATGGGTTATCAGCCACCATGAAAGTGGTGGAAAATGAGCGATGGAGAACGTCTTGAGATAGGTTCAAGACTGTTGCATTTAATGCAATGTGCTCAATGGTCAGGATTGAACCATTTGAATTGCTTAACCTAACAGGTTTAGGGTTTAAGGTTTATGCTACCGACCTATTTGTTTCCTATAAGGTCGATGTTGTGTTTCTTTTTGAAGTTGTTGGAAAAAGTTGTGTGTGTATCCAAGTGAAGAGATACATGATTCTTGCCAGACCAGAGGAGAGAAGTGATATCTACAGAGTGTGAATGCAGAAGGTGAATAGGAGCTAAAGAAGATCTACATTGGCATTGAGTGCTGTTACCAGATCATTGTAATACCCGTTGATCTCTAACCACTTCAATAGTGGGGAAATCCCTTAACAGGGTAGCTTTAACCAGCTTACTGTAAATCCTTTGACAGGGTGACTCAAAACCATTGAGTTATTGAAATCCTCTAACAAGGTAACCTTTAACAGGGTATTCTATCCATCCCTTAATCGGGTGATCCCTAACAGGATCGGTTCCTAACAGAACCTATTGTATCAGTCTTTAACCGGACAAGGCTCCTAATAGAGCATAATTCTAAAGAGTTCAAAAATAGCTTGTGGGTATTCATCCCCACCGTGGTTTTTCCCAGTTGGGTTTCCACGTGAAAAAATTTGTGTGTCATGTGTGGTGTTATTCATGTGATGGTTTAAGTGATTTGTGTTTGAAGGTAAATCATGTTGATCTAGCTGTTTATATATTTTGATGATAGATTACCTGTTCATGCACTAGGGTGAAATGGAAATGAAGTATTAGATTGTATGAAAAGATAAGTGTCAACCGGTTTATGCTTGTCTCAGTTATTCTGGCTTATGCTGGTTGTACTCTGTTTAAGACCGGTGTTACTATTTGTCTACCAAAGCACAGTGTCTGCTGACAAACCGGTTTTAGGAATGTGGTTTTTTCCTATACTGATTCACCCCCCCCTCTCAGTACCGGTTTGGTACTATCTGTTCATCATTGATTTATCAATTACTCATTGACCAATATGGATAAATATTACTTACAACAGGGGCCTGGACATGCAGGAAGGCCAACAACCTAGAGCTCACTGCTCAATAGAAGAGTCTCACTGACTACAAAATGGATAATTAAATACAATACAATGTACTACTCAAAATAGCATCTCTAATGCTTGGTTTAAAACCGGTTTAAGCTCAGTCAGATACCTTAACCAAAAACCCTTCGTAGCCTTTACATATACCAATAATAATAATAATCACATATCCTTCTCAATACAAAATGATCTATAAGATCTCATACATATATGAGTCTTTACTTTACATCATGTCGGCTTACAAATAATTAATTAAATTTACAATACAATTTATATAAACAAAACTTTATCTCATGTTGGCTTGAGATCCAGTATACTTCATTGCCGGTGTAATCTAGATGTCGGTGAATATGCTTGTCGGTGCTGGTGCTTGCCAGTGTATGATGTCTATGATGTTGGTGCATTTGTAGAAACCTATTACCAGTTGGTTGCCATCAATGACAACATCAACCATATTCTCATTGAGTGTAGAATTCCAACAAGCCCCACATTCCATCATATGCCACACATGGAGGATTACTTGATAGATTGTGCAAATGACTATGAATTTAGAAAGAGAAGTTGGATGAGGATGAGTTAAGACCGATTGCCACATTTCAGCTAGGATGAGATATATATGGAGTAGAGGATGATTAATTTGACTTAGTTTATCTCATTTATACCTCCAATATCCAAATGCAACCCCTAGTTCCCATTGATTAGTGTTTGGAAGAGCCTAAGCATCTCTAGACAAGGAGTAATGTGGTCATGAAGATAACTTAGGTTTGGTTGGCCAAAAAGAAAGAAAAATAATTGTAAGTTAATTCCAAAAGAGGATAGAAGGTAGGAGGACAAACCAATCCTATCTCGACAGGTAATTCTTCATCAACATTCCTTAACCTGTCTAAATAAACAATTACTCTAGGTGGGAGTTGAGGTGGAGACAAACCTATAAAAAAAGAAAATCCTAGAGAAGAAATGTGGAGATGGTCCATCAATAGATACTAGAATGGGTGAAAAATAAAAAGATGACACAAGCAAGGGAAAGGAGAATGGGGATGATATAAAGAAAGAGAAGGATAATATAGGGGAACAAGAGAAAGAGGTTGAGATAGTGGAGATAGATCAAGGGAAGACTTATTTAAAAGGATAAGGTCATTTTATCTTTTCCTTTCCACTTAAGAGGAATCTCTAGTTCACTCTTGATTCTTTGAACAATTGTTTAGGTCATCTTTCTTCTTTGTTATGGCTGGATAACACATTGTCAAGAAGAGAAAAGTGGAGCCTGCAAAATTTCCAATTGATAGTATTATAGGACAACTATTACAAGCATCTCCAAAGGCCAAAAAGTTAAAGGTCGCTTCTAGTTTGATGGAGGATGAAATTTAGAGCATTTGTTAGTAAAGATTTCCCATCCTTCAACGCAAAAGAGCCCGACAAAGCCCTCTAGTACTAATTTTAACGTGGCTAGGAGTTTAGGATAAAAATGGGAATCGAGTAGTTTTAGGACCTAATCCCACTTTCATCCAATCATTTGAATACAAAATCACCTAAAGGAGTAATCCCCCTTGATTGACTCTTGTGAAAGAGAGTCAAGGGAAACTTTTAGGTTTTCTATTCTTCACTTCTATGAAAGGGAATGCATAGGAATATGAATAAATGCTAAACTATGTTGGAAATATAAAGAAAGTGAACAATACAATAGTGATAAAAATTTGATAAAGTATCCAAAATGAGATAAAAAGTACAAATATAAGAATAGGGACCTAATGTGCACCTGTGATCATAAAATGAGCTTGATTTGGTAGGACCAGGGTGTTGTACGCCTTGATTTGAGGAATTGGGTTGAGCTGCAAACTAGAGGGCCACTTTCTGAGACTACCCAACAACTTTCTATGAAAATTGGAGTTAATTGAGGAGGACCATGGCTTGGGGTGCCCTAGTCCTTGAAATCTAGGTCTAATTTCGAATGATGGGTCCGTGCCTATTTGTTGAGATCTCCTTTAAATTTTGCACTTCGATGGAAACCTATAACTGCACCTACAAGTTGGAAAATGGTGTATTTATGACTATATAGGGTTTTTCCTTAGCGAAACCCCTTATTTTTGGTGATTTCCACCTCCACAGATAGCTAATATTGTACTAAAAATGTGTGTGTGCCCTAGAATCTCATGCGTTTGTAAGCTTCTTATGAGCTAAATGCAAACTAGAGTTCTACCCTGTGCTTTGAGTAAAACCCTAAAATGAATGTAATGTAAATGCTTCGAATCACAAATGCAATACAAATCTAAAGAAATAATATGACAACTAATATGATATATATATGAAGCTCAATATAGAGACATGAAATCATACCAAATCCTAAGGAAGAGGTACAAGCCAATCAATAGTTGGTGATTCCCTTATCATTCTTCAATATCTCCTAAAGCTTCCATAATTGATGAAAATGTTGATGAAGACTTGATTGATGGATGAATTTGTTTATTTGAGACTTCACACAAAGTTTCCCTTTCACTTCACAAGAATCTCCTTTCAAATTGCTAGATTAGGATCCCCAAATGAGGGAAAGAAAGGCTTTATATATGAAACCCTAATTTTAAATTTGATAAAAGGCCAACTTAGAATTGATAAAAATTGACACCAATCAAGATTTGAGAAATATAAGACCGCCAAATTAAGCTCCTAAACTTCGGGCAAAAAAGTTCAGGACCATGTAGTATACTACCTGGTCTGACCAACTTTTTTCCATTTTTTTAAGGATGCGAGATATCATGATTCTAATGCTAAATCTAGCATGGTGGGTCAATCCAAGATGTGTAGATATGTGAAAATGTTCCTTGAAGATTTAAATTAGGAAATTATTAGGATTAAATTAAGATAAAATAAAAAGGGTCACTCTAGGGTTAATGACCCAATTTTATGATGTCTGAATTGATGAGAGATGACTTTAGGTTTAATATAATTAATAATTAAATGCCTAAAGAAGCCCTATAATGCAAGATGCAATGGGACACACTAAGTAAGGTGGTAACCTAAGCGTGTAATTGGACAACCTTAAATAGGGGTACAATTTACGATGCTACATTTAGCCCCCACTTTAGCAGTCATATGACATTACATGCAAGATAAAGTACAAAAAGTAAACTTTCATAAGAAAAAAGATATGTCCATAAGATGTCAAATCAAGCCCCTAATGATTTCTATAGTACAACGTTATGAAGCACATCCTACAAAATCGCATTATTAGTTTAAATCACAAAATCGCATAAAATTCTTATGTAGAGTGATGAAATTCAAGGGTAGCTATATGCCCCACTGTTTCGGCTTGTTATTTAGTATGTTGAAATAGGGTATCATGTTTACCACATTGAATTGTGAGGAAATTGATGGCAAATGCTTGAAACAAGGTTTGATACAAGATAAAAATGAAACGAGGATCATTTGGTAAGAAAGAGAAGTAAAACATGATTCTAATGCAACCAACGATGAGAAAATAAGAGTTCTCTAGCTCAAGATGTGAAAGATTAAGTGTAAAATGTAGAATTAGGGTTTAAAGAAGAGATTGCCTGAAATAGTGGAATTGAAAATATTCATTTGTCTTATTCACCTTTTTGTCTCGTAGTGTACAGGAGTCCACATGGTAGAAAATGCCACATCAACAAGTCAAAGTGCCTACTCGAATGGAGAATTTGAGGCACGTGATCCTCGAGGATGTTCCATTGGATGATGTAAGTCCACCAAACTGCACCCTAGTGATTTGTTATGTTTTGATCAGTATATTAGCTATCGAAAACCCTAATTTTGACAAGGGCCGCCTAAAACGGGTGCCATGGCTCCGATAGGGTGCGATGGTCCCATTTGGGAACCATGGTTTGATTAGAAAGCCATGGTCCCCTCTAGGTGATATGGTCCCATCAAGGCACCATGGTCCCAGAAAAGGGGCACTAGGTAGAACTCATGGAGTTAGGACAAATTATTGATGATTTTGATGGCTTTGGTGAAGAGGATACTGATACATGATGCTTGATTCTTGCAGGAGTTACTCTATTTATGGGAACATACCTTAAGTCATACATATAGCCATTTGTGAAGCCAAATTCCTTATCTGACATTAGATGAGTAGAGACTTCTCCATGCGGTAGGTTTGTGGTGGGTATGTTACATGCTCGCTATCATGTTTCATGGGCCAATGCTAATGGCCTCGATGGAGAGGTGGGATTCTAAATAAATCCACATTCTCCCTTCTTGTTGAGGAGGTGAAATTTGTGTTGGAGGATGTATACCAGATTTTACGATTACCGATGAGGGGGAGGACTATGAGATATCAATCGCATAGCTCACGATTAGAGAGGAGGTGAGAGTAGATATATTGTATCAATAGGAACACACCTGGAGAGATGAGAGGCTTGATACTCATCCAATGGATACTTCATCTACAAGGTGTCATCTCATTAGTGAGGAGATTGATTATTGCCATAGTGGTGTTGGCCATATGTACTGATGGTCGAGGCAATCATATGCCTAGAGGACTAACATACACCATTCGCGAGATGGAGGAGCACCATACTATGTTTGCATGGGGATGCAGTATGCTATCACATCTCTACCATGACTTGGGAGATTATGTATATTACAAGGGGAATAGTTTGATGACCTATATCCTACTCTAGATTTGGATATTCAAGCATATTGCATGTATAAGGCCAACATGATTCCCAATGGATGTTGATATTAATGAGCCCAGGCTCATGTGTATCCATGCATGAGATCTTGGAAAAGTGGTGATCTATTGTATTGGAGAGTTATGATTGATTATCTTCGGCTGGATGATATCATATGTAGACCATATAGATGAATGGGTGTTTGGCCAAGATAGAATGTACAACTATGACACATACAATGAATCTGATTTGTACATGGTCATCACAACTACATCATTGTTCCATTTTATTTTGAAAGAGTGATGAGGTAGTTTGGTTTAGAGTAGGGTTGTCCTACAATAGTGTTGATCTACATACGATACCCTCGCAATACTGTGAGACCAAGAGCCAGACCTAGACTGACTGCACAAGATGTGGAGATAATAGATGATGAGAAGGAGAGAGGAGATAGGTATCTACTCCCACTCCAGGATGATACTGGGGTACATCGCAACTATACGAGATGGTAGGAGAGGAGCTACCTAAGATCCATCTTTCCTTTAGACTACTTGAGAAGGAATCCTGATCTTTGAGTGAGACCGACAGATTCACATAGTGAGGAGAGGGGAGATGAGGTATCCAAGGAGTCTAATGATGTGGATGGTGAGATACAAGATTAGGAGGATGAGAAAGAGCAAGAGGAAATTCTTTATCATTCAAGAAATGAGATTAGAATTCAAAACCCTCCATCATGAGAGGATAGGGGACATGATGCACCAGGAGATGAGGATGACATAACCCTACAAAGGCCTATCTTGAGGCTCCATAGGTCATTACCATCCGTGCTACACCTTGAGATATAAAGATAGTATGAGTGAGAAGAGATAAGTGGGGTGATGCCATAGACTGCAATAGATTAGTTTCCTACCTTGTTCGATCCTACATGGTAGGAAGGAGATCCAAGTAAGAATTTGTGTATAGAATTAAAGTCGAATTTGATTATTTGATGAGATATATATGTATGAAATTATATCTCTCTCTACATCCAACATAAAGGGATGGAGTGAATTTATCTATCACGTTCTTGGTGACATTATCAATTCATTGTGCATTCCACAATCCTCTTACATCATTTGTAGATCACAACATAGTACTAGGTAGCATGAGGATGTTTTTGATACAGTTAGAGTAGATCTAGAGCTTGGATGAGAGGAGAGAGAAAAAATATAGCATGATTAGGGATTAAAAAATCTCCAAGTACCAATTCAAGCACTCACCATAGACCTTGGTCATGATTCAATGATAGATTATGTTGAGCATCAAATTTGAATTAAGTAAAATATCTTGATTTGAGAAATTTAATCATAAAAGCCCCCTATTGTTAGAAGAAATCATCATTTTCATTAATACCATGAAAGCCCACAAGTCATCAAGTGGGTATAATAGCATCCTATAAAGATATCTGGATTCAAATAGTATCGATGAGACCCAACGATGTCTCATCGATATAGAAGGGCCATCGAAGAAAGGAAACATCGATGAACTTCAAAAGGACTCATCGAAGACAGTAATTCCATCGACAAAAGATATCGAGGAAAGCGGAGATGGTTTTTATCGACAGGAAAAGGTCTTCAAGGAGATAATACCATCAATGCAAAGGGACTCACTGAAAGAAATGTTCTCATTGAAAGAATAAGGTCGATCAGATAGAAGGAAGCTACATCGATAAAAGATATCGATAAGGATATGAGTTTTGAGGAGGCTAAAAGGCATGTTACCGATATGTGTGGTTTTACCGATGCAACTTTATCGAGGAAGATTACTAATGAGCTCATTGATGAAAGATGATAGTGGAAGAAAATCATCAAAATAAAGATGGCCTTAATGAAACAATAGACCCATTCATCGAAGGAGTGTAGTGATGTCGATAGAAAATGTGTTTTGATGGAAGGATAAAGGAAGTTACCAAAGCCCAAGATTTCTTCGACATGAAACCTGATGGACATCAGATATATATCAGTGAGGAAATAGGTTTCGAGGAGGCTAAAATGAATTACTTAGATACGTGTGGTTTCACTGATACAACTTTATTGGTGGAAGACAACAATGAAGGATAAAGAAAGGCTTTAGTGAGACAATAGATCCATTCATCGATGGGGCATAGTGATATCAATGGAAGAAGTATTTCGGTGGAAAAATAAAAGAGGTCACCAAAGCCCAAGGTTTCTTCAACATAAAAACCCAATGGATATTAGATAGGTAGTGGTGAGGAGACAACCATAGTGACCAAATACAGTATTTTGATGAATGAAGGAAATACTTGGTCGAAGTGATATTCGAAACAAAGGTGTTAGTTAACGGTTATATGTTGAAAATCCACAACGCTTGGTGATAATGTATACTCTCATATAAAGGAGGGATCTTTTGTAATATGAAGGGGAATAATTAGAGAAAGGAGTAGATTATAGCCTCAGACTTACCATTGTACTATTTTGGCAAATATATATAATATAATTAGTTGTTTTTCCTATGCATATGTGTTGCGGATTACTACATTTTTCTGCAGGCAGTTGCTTATGATATTATCTAAAGGAGATAAGGTTATTTGTGTTCTTCCAGTAAAATTCTATGTTTCATATTGTAGATTTGGATAAAAAATATTTACTTGTGAATTGT